>NC_044256.1:20414930-20417430 GCF_003957555.1 Calypte anna | reverse complement strand
TCTTTTTAGGTTGGTTAAAAATGCCAAAGTTTGCCTCCTGCTCCAGCCACTACTTAATGAATGCCTCTGGTTATGAGAAGCAACTTTTGACAGACCATCAGGTTCTGTTTCTGTCTCCATGGAGATACTTTGGATGGGAAGTGGCTGAGAAGACCTCTACCATCCCTTGCACATTAAATTCACCAGCACAATCAAGGAAACTCAAATGAATCCACCCCAGGTACCTTGGAGGAGTCTCTGGCTATAGCTTTAATTTTCGCTTATACTCCCTGGAATTAGGACTTGCCCTGGAGCTCTTGTTTGAGAGATTTGCAGGTGACCCAAGGTTAGATCTTCCCATCTCAGTTAACAAATTTTCTCTTTACATATATACTGCTTTTCAAGGAAGGGATATCTATTTTTTTTAAAGAGAAAAATACACACACCATTTACCAATACACACATTTTTACAGGAGGTTCCTCAGCAGAACATTTATTTTCCTCATCTAGCAAACTGTGGATTTTAGAAGCACATGTAACTTATTTTTAATCTTTATGAATCAGGGTTAAGTGTTGCTGAACAAAATGCCAAACACTGTCTCCTGACAAATGACCAACACACACTTGCTTTGTCTCTGCCCTGACACTGCATTTCCACGTGGTCTCCACCACCACGAGCTTTCCTCTTCCTCTGGAATGAAGGGAAGGTTTTCAGGTCTATGTTAAAGTCCTGCAAACCTTTTAATAGGTTATAAATCTGAGGAGAGAAGTCAAAGCAATAAGCCAGGAAGATGGAGCCCTCTAATTTCTTCCTGCCATTCTGATCACCCCTCTCATCCCAATCTGTGGCTTTTGCAAATGGCAAACTTCCATCACTGTCACCAAACAGAGGATTAAAAAAAGAAAAAAAAAAGGATAAAAATAAACTTAAAAAAAAAAAAAAAAGACAATTCACAACAACCTTAATATTAAATATATTCTTACAATTATATTACACTGCTTTCCCTTGAGGTCTACGAACAAATTTATATAAAGAGATTATTTCATCCACCACTGAACTGCAGCCACTTCTCCCAGAAATCTGTTTTACCAGAGTTTAGGAACACAATTCAACAAAGTGGGCATGAAAATCTACACCCTCATGGAATCACAGAGGCAGAGGAAGATGCCAACAACAGCAACCACACTGGAGTAGGACCAGGATGCCAAATGGCAACCAATTCCTCTGCCAGCAGGAAGGTGGGACAAGGAAAACAAGGGAATTTAGCCAACTGATGGTTAGGATCTTGGTTTTAAGCATCACCAAAAGTGCAGTAAGTAGGAGTGGTCAGAAACTGAATAAAGGAAAGGGGTATAGTTATAAACTTATATAAGTTGTTGTTTATTGGCACCCATGTTCATCAAATTTAGCACAATGACCACTGTAGTAATAGAGAATACCAGGAGAACACAGAGAGGAAAATCAACTACAACTGAGCAGGAATAATATTTAAAAAATAATATAATATATATAATAATATAAATATAAAAATATAAATATTAAAAAAAAAACAACCAAAAAAGGAAAAAAAGGGGGAAAAAAGATTAAAAAGGACAAACACACAGAGGGATGTGCAGGAGTACAGTATCTGAAGACACCAGGTTACTCCAGCAGCTCTGTGTCCAAACCTGTGCAGCCTCTGAGAGAGCTGCAGAGCAGGAAAGTTGTAAGAAAAACTACAAGAACAGCCAGAAATCTGGAGAGACCCAGAGAAGTGGGGCCTTCAGTCTGAAGACAGAGCAAGGATGACACAACCACCAATGCTGCTGCATCTCTTCTCCATGGTTGTGACACACACAGCTGCTACAGCATCCTGCAGCAAGGAAAAACTCCTGGATAACATAGAAACAAATCATTTAAGGAAAGGAGAGAGCCTCCAAGACCAGGAGCACTGGAGAACAGCAGATGAATATCCATCAGGACTGTCCCTCCTCTTAAAAGTCCCTCCTAGCTTGAAAAGAAAACCAGGAAAAATGCCCATGGTGGAAATTCCCACTGGAACCCACCTGGAGAACCCCTGAGCTTTCCCCAGTGAGCTGCAAAACCAATTGCCATAGCTGTGTGTGACACAATTCTAGGGACAATGGAAAGGAAATAACCCAAAGCACCAAATGTTTGAGCAGATAAATGGAGATTTTGAACAGAACTGAGGTGCTGAGTGTGTCTGGGCAGGGAAGGGGCTGATGCTGTGCCATGAGCATCCTCTCCAAACTACCCACTGCAGGTAGCATTCTGCTCCCTCATGAATTAAACCCCTGGTTCCATGGGGCTGGCAGGAAAAGGGGCTGCTGTGGAGGAGAAGCACCTGCCTAGACCTCAAAAACAAAATTCTCTTTTGTTCTGGCCTTTGGGGCTCCTCAGCAGGATGGAGCAACCATCCCCCTGGAGAGGAGGAGGAGATGGTTTTGTGGGCTGTGTGCTCCACCAAGGATGCTGGAAACAAAGTCCTGAGCCTCTGGCATTACCTGCCCAGGAAGTTAG
>NC_044256.1:20274930-20409930 GCF_003957555.1 Calypte anna | reverse complement strand
GTTGGCAAACACACATCCATACTTCCAGTTTTCAGAGGGAAGTAACTTCAAGTTATTTAGGGGCAAACCCTGCAAACACACATACAGTTGCCTTCAATCCCATGAATAAACCCAGGGAACTAAGGGGGATTTACTAAGTGACAGACTGCAGAATCAGGCATGGGGAGACAGATATTTAGACATTAAAAAACCCCTACTAAATATCCCCCCAGTAGCTTCTAAGGGTTCTTGTGACCAGCTCTTTAAGTCCTTGGCTAAAATACCTATTTTCACATAAAACTCGTCATGAAAAGCAGTTGCTTGAAAAGCTTAATAGCTCCATTTTAAAGTTTCACCTCCTCAACTGTTTTACATTTAAAAATATATACAATTTCATGGACTACTGGCTTGCCAAATATTCTTTTCCAAACCCGATCCGTTTTTTTAATTAGAATAGCAGAAAAAGGGTCTTAAATCAGCAATCCTGTTTTGCTCCCAATTCAGAAAACAATTCTTTTTACCCTCTCTATTCATACATTATGTCTGTGCTCTAACTCCTTTCTCCAAGCTCCAAGATTTCTGGGAGCAGAGGGTTTATCTCCTGTCCCAATATCCCTTTGATTTTGTTTTACAACCCAGCAGCTCCAATGAGCATCAAGACACTCAAAGAGCAGAAGTGAGCACGCCAAAGGCTGGAGGACACTTCAACACAAGAGCTTCCTTTTCAGCCTTCTCTTCAAAGGAGAGGGTAAAACTGTAAAATATGGGTAAAACGCACCAAGGATGATCTGCCAACAAGTTCCAGCTCTCCCAGCCAGCATGCATTTTCCACAGGAGATGGGAATGTGACCAATCAGGAGATTTCTACCTACACAAAACCTCTGCAAGTCCATAAAAGTGTCAGGAGAATTTGCTTAAAACAGCTTATAAAAATGGGAGAGAGAATGAGTCCCAGCCTATTATTCAATAACCATGTTTGTGAGGCATCTGCATAATCTAACCATGCATAAATTAGTATGTGTATTACAACAGTTATTTGCATAATAATAGCAAGTTAATAGATGCTTAAAGAGCACAGACCAACACCACCTTTAAATCAGACATGCCTCCAGGCACTCTGATCTGTATAGACCAAGATGCAGAAAACACTGTTCATAAAACATAGGAAAACATAAAAACCACATTCAAATAATTCATTTTAGTCCCTGGACACTTCACTTTCTCCCCCCCTCCCAGGAAAGAATAATTGGAGGAACTACAGAATAGTTTGTTACTATGAATTCTAACATCCATCTTGCAAAATATGAATTTAAAGTAATCATCAAACCTAGTTCTGGATTGGTTGCTTTGGTTACAGCTTTATGGGGTTTTCCAAGCATAAGAAGTAAAATGTTGTGTGGTAATGCAGGGCTGAGCCCTGGCCTCACCATGCTGAAGGTGGAAATAGTTTTACCACTGACTTAAATGAAACTGAGTTAGGTCAATGGGAAGTTAGAAAAAGCCAGGATCTAAATAAAATACTAATATGAGGTCCTCTTAAATGGGAAAATGCAGAGCTCCCTTAAGTATTCCATTTACATTTTGATTCGAGAAGATTTTCAACCACTGTACCATTATTCAAAATTGAAATTGAAAACTAAGATATAGAAAAGGAGTAGATAAACCTTCCTGCTTCAAAAGTACTGTTACACATCCTGGATTATTTAATAATCTCACAACAAAACAGTCATTATCATCACCATAATTTTCATTCTCTCCAGGGAAAGAAAATCTAGAATTTGGAGAAGAGAAAAAAGAGGAAGGGGGGGGGGAAAAAAAAATCAATAGAGACTTCTAAATGACTCCTTCAAGATACCACTTTTCAATTTAACAGGACAGATTTATTTGTATGTGGCTCAAATGTTCACAATTGCTCTCTGCACCTTCATACATAGGAATGAATGTCACAGTGGCAAACAGCAGTAATGAACAATCTTACCTGAGGATATGGAAACCTCCCAAGAGCAAGCTGGGAAAGGAAATAATATTTGTCTAGTTATATAGATTTGCATGGAGGGCACATTTTCTTAAAGAGAGAAAAGTACTCAACTCTTACTATTGTAGAAATGGGAAAATGTCAGCAAAAGGAATTCTGCAAACACACAAAGAGCTGTATTTAGAATGGAGTCATTCACAGCAATCACCCCTCCTTCCAAGCTCCTGAGTATTTCTGTCTTTCTTTTGTCTGTACTGCTCAGTAACCCCGTTTGATGCCCAAGTTCCTGAGGACTCTGGAAACGGAATCAGTTCAGCCTCAGGAGTGAGGCCAATGCCACTGACCTTTGCTGGGAATTCTCTGCAATGAGCAGGTACTGCTCTCAACTCCCAAAGTCCTTCCTTAACTGGCTCAGAGGGAAATCTGGGTTAGATTGCTGAGATTTGTGTCCTTATCCATGTCAGACCCATCTTGGAACCCGTGAGTGGGATCTGGGGAGAGATGGTGGCACCTGCAAAATAAATACTTAAGTCTTTTCTTCAGATCTACTTCCAGTTGTACAGGGTATCACCCGGGGTGACTGATGCATCACTGCCAGAGGATCTCCTAGCATGAGGATTCGACCCATAAAGCCACAGCTGATAAATATTCCATAAATAATTCTTCATACAAAACTTTAGGTTTCACCATTTGGTGTCTGAACCTTAGAAACTATTTCAGCCAAATACAGCTGGTTATTTTGTTTACTATTTAAGGAAGGACAAGGATTTGACACAAGATCCTCCCCAAAGGGGCAGTCAGAGCAGCTCTGCTCCTGATCTGCTGGACAAGCCCACTTCTCTCCATGGTTTACAGAAGAGCCCATGGTCAGATGAACTCCTCTACATCTTCATGAATAATCCTCCTACCAGCCTTCAGAAGGAAGCTGACCAAAAAGGTATCCATGTGTCTGCATCTTAAACTGGGTACAGTCACAGCAGCCTGAGCAAGAAGCATCAGTGCTGGAGGTCTCAGCCATCACCCCCTGTGCTGCTAACACTGAACCCCACATCAGGGATGGGCAGGAGCTCTTCCAAGGCACAAGGATTGCCAGTGATACCTGAGCTGTGGTTACTTGACCCTGCCAGACTGCAGCTGAGGCAGCTCTGCAAACTGATGCTGAAATTTCAGCCTGGCCAGCAGCCCAAACCTATCCCAACCCTGAACAATAAGGCACAGACAGAACTGTAGCAAGGTGGAGCAGTGATGGGGCCAAGCCTGGTAGATAGACTTGAGCCTCACCAGCTCAGGGAAAAGGTCAAGGGAAGGTAATAAGCAGTATTGTACCAGCCACTTGGCTCTGAGCCTTAGGAAATGCAGTCAACATCTTCCAGATCCCCAAATGAAAGACATTACTGCAGCAGAGAAGGGCTTGAAGCATCTGTCTAAGTGTCATGTGAGAGAAACCCCAAGAGAGGAAACAATTTTTTTTTGGTGATTACTCCCAGAAGAAGTTTTTGCAATAGTGATACAGGATTTTGTCCTGAAAACCTACAAACAGAGTGAGTGGGTCCCAGACAGGCTGCCCTGGTTGTACAGTACCTCTGGACATCACTGCACAGGCACGTCAGGACTGCAGGAAATTGGTGTCTGAATTCCCAGGCAGCACTTCCGAAAACATCCCCCCAATCTTTCCTAAATATCATCAGTGGGACTTTGTATAATGCCTGCCCAGGAGCCCCTGTGGTCTGCTAAGCCCACGTGGTGCAGCCACAGAGCAAAGCAGAGCACAGCTCATCTGAGAGGTTTCTCTTGTGCCACTCATCCCCCTGCAAGTTGCCATCTGCTTGCATTTGAAAAATTTGGGGATGGTTGTGTTTGCTTGCTCTGCAAGACCCATCTCTACAGAGTGTAGGATATCAGACTGGTTTGGGTTGGAAGGGACCTTAAAGATCATTATCATCCAGTTCCCAACTCCCCTGCAGGGACAGGGACACCTTGGAGTCCAGGTTGCTCCAAGCCCCATCCAACTTGGCCTTGAACACTTGGAAAAAATCAGGCTTGTAAGAGACACTGGAATAGGGAACAAAACAAAGGTGACAAGACAAGTAAGGGCTCTTCAGCTTTTTCTGAAGTGGTATAATTTAAGCTACCTTCCTCCTCTGGGTTTCTTCTGTGCTTTGTCCTTCAGGTTTGCTTTAAGACTCAGCTCTTTGGGGTGAATTCTTTCACTTTTGTTTCTGGTGCAGTGTGAGCAGAACATTCATCCTTGTAGCACACCAACTGGAGCTAAGCAGGCTTGATCACCACCCTTTCTGTCACTTGTGTCTGGCTCCCAGTTTCTCCCAGCTTCTCCCAGCTCAGACAGTCACTCCAACCACTCTTTTGATGGCTTTTGAACCACACTGCTAATGAGTTAAGCAAAACCCCTGTGTTTCTGTCACAACCAATCTTAAGGACCAGGAGCTACTCCAACATACCCTTTGGCACCTTCTGTTCTCTTGGGAGGACCATCCTGAACTTCTGAGAGGCTGCTGGAGATCCTAAGAAGCACTGTTGCCTATAAATGCCCAGAAATGAACCTCTTAATGCCAAACACTGCCCTGAACAGAAGAAAACCTGATTTTTCCCAATGACTGCTGCCTTAAGAGTAGTCATTACCTCAGTTAAAGACTTGCAGGAATGTAACAGATATCCCCACTGTAGAACCAGGAGATAATTATGGCTATATGCACAGGGCATCATCCTGCAGATCTTATTTAAGCAGAAAAACAACCACTGTCTCAACAATTGCTTCAAACTAAGCATTATTTCCATCCTCACAGATGATTCCCCTTCCCTGACCACCACACACCCCAGCAGGGGCTCCAAAAAGCAGCTGAATAATTGGGGAAGGAGAAGAAGCTTTCTGCCAGATGTAAACACAGGGCTTACAAATGAGCTTTGAGGGATCCAAAATCCATCAGGAACAAGTTCTTTGGGGCTTGTTAAAAAGGAAACAATTTTCTCAGGGAAGCTGAGAACTGAGAACTACAAAGCAGAGCAGCCATGGGTGGACCCTGGGCCAGTTCTGCACTTCCCCCTGAACCATCCCTCAATTCATCCAGTCTGAGTTTGCTTCTTCCCTGCAAGATTGTCAAGGTATTATAAATTAAGAAACTTAGCAAAGAGTATGTAATCTTCCCTGAAATAGCCTGCAGATATGTCACTGTACTAAATGTGTTTCAGATTTAATGAAGCTTTAATGTCCTTTTTAATTTTGCCTGTTTCTACATCACCAGGGGTCGAGCAAGGCAATCAGCACTCAAGAGGGTGGCTTGGTTTAAAACTAGGAAAAACTCATTTGCTTATGAGTTGCACTGTATTTTCTTAATTAAATTTACTAAGTAAAATGGTTTAAGTTCAGCCAACCAGTGACCTCTGCGTGTAGATTTAGATTTATAAATAGTGTCACAGTTATAGGAAAGGAGAAAAAACCCCAAAACAAACAGATTAAAGCTTCACCAAAGGGATTTTCATGCTCTCCATCATCTGTCTCAGGAAAATCACAGAAACAAATGCAGAAACAAGGCCTCTGCAGGATACAAAAAAAATGTCCACTACCCAAAACTTTCCTCAGGATGAAACTCAGGAATTTGCAGTTTTGTTTTTAAGGCATCATAAGAAAAATGCAGCATTTCCATTCACACTGGCTTAGGGATGGGAAGTGATCAGTATTTTATGCAGTTCTGGATATGAAGGATGGGAAAAGGGAATGTTTGAACATCAAGGAGCCTTCTCCTAAGCTTGGACCAGTCCAGGATGGATGTCCAGGGTGCACCATGGGATTTTAAACCAATATTTGAGAAAACTGAGGAAAAAATCCCAGATCATGAAATAGCAGGCAAGAGGTACAGGATGTGTGTATGCTGATTTTACCAAACTAGACCTAAAAATGAAAGAAAAAAGGCCACAAGGCAGCAAGTTTCAACTGAGCCTTTTGTACTGAGCAGACAGGTGACCAAAAAACTAAATGAAAAACTTCATTAATAATTCTGGAACTGAAAAGAAGAATTACTTATCCTCTTCCAAAAGTGACTGAGGGAAGGAAGCTCAAAACATGTTTTTAGGACACTCAGGCAATAAAGACCCCCACTTAGATTACTGTCTATGTTGTGCAAGTTGTTTTTTAATTTACAGTTATGCTGAAAAGCACAGGATGGTTTTATTCTTAATTTAGACACATTCCATGTTTCTCAGCATAACTGCAAATTGAAAATAAGCACTTCCAGTATCGCTAGTGATCCAGCTGAAGGAGGACTTTATAGTCTGAAATGTTCTAAAATTTGTTCTTAATTACCTCGTGCACATTTTACACAATTAAATTTCCATCTATGGAGTTTTGCATTTAGCTGGTGCACTGCAGTTAAACCTTCATTTTATGGAAAAGCAGCCTCCACTTTGGAACATTCAGACAAGAGGAAACTTTAAAAATCAGACTTAACTACTGGATAACATAAAATTCCCCAGGTGAAATTTCATTCCAAGACCAATTTATACACTCCTAGATAGATGGCTTAAAATCACCTGAAACTCTGCAGGGTATGGACCTTAATAAATATTAAATACCTCAAAAACTACTCTAAGATTTTTTTTTTTTCCCTTCCCTTCTAATATCAATTTCGCTGCCCTTTTATTGCAGAGTTAAAAAAAAAAAAAAAAAAAAATAAAATCCAAAAGGATATAACAGCAATTTACCAGAGTTAAAGTGCTTCTGAGGTTAAACTGACGACAAAGAAGACCAGAAACACAAAGCATCTTGAAGTAGGGTTTCAATTAAATGTGCAGGATTTAGTAATGCAGGACGGAATAAAAAAAAAAAAAAGAGTTACAAATTAATTTAATCTTCTGCCTATAGTTTGCAGCTGCACTCCAAAGTGTCTGGGGCTTAAGAACAAAGCCTTGAAAGGCCTCAGAGTGAGGAAAGCTTCAATTTTTAATGTATAAGGCCATTAGCTGATAACTTGTGGAATCTGCGACCCCTGCGGAGGGGCAGAAGCGTGGGTAACAGAGACTGATGAAGTGACATATTTGTTCCTGCCTAGGACTATGAGGAAGAAGGTTATTACTAATACCATCAGGCCCAACAGAAATCTGCCCTAATAACCTTTGGGACATTCCTTGGGTTGAGCAGATGAGTTGGAGATCTCTCTACATAAAAATATATTAAAAAAAAAAAAAAAAAAATCAAAGCCTAATTCGCCTTAATTAAAGATAATTAGTTTCACTTTGACTTCTTTTAAATATGAGCTATAGTGCTGGCACTGCGATGGAAAAGGCTGCAGACAATCATGATTAAATTGCACTTTTTTTCCCTCCCCACAAATCCCTTACATTACTGAGGCTTTTACCTCCACATCTTCAAAGGAGTCGTGCAGAATAGCGGCACCTTCTCTAAAAGGGGGGAAAAAAAATAAAAGAAAAAGTGGGACGTGGGCTTTTCAGGGCCAATCTGTGGCAACTGTCAGGTGCAAAATTCACACCAGTGCTCCGTGAAGATTAATGAGGCTACTTGTTTGAGCAGAGAAGCTTCTTGCTTATTTGTTTGCTGGATTTTAGCTTCAATAGCGCAAGGGGGAAAAAATTTAAAAAAAAAATAAAATTAAACTTGGTGGAAATGCAGCTAAATCTCAGCTGCTCTCCATCTCCACTGGCAGGAAAGGGTTTCTCTGCCACTGCAAACCATTTAAATAATGGGAAAAGGCAGACTGAACTAAGAAAAACTGCTAAATCTTTAACTTTTTAAAAGTAGAAAGAGCTCTACTACGGCGTGTAAGAAGAGGGAGCATGAATCCAGAGTCCATAATGCTGTATGTTCCAAAGCCACCACAGCTGAAGTTATCCCTTAATTGTCCACTCATCTATCTACCCAGTTAGAAATCTGGCTTATTTATTTTATTTATTTTCCTGCCTCCCAGCCTGCCCGCCGTGGCCTAAGAGCAATTGCTGAGGACCATGATACATCGAGGTCTCAACCCGCGCAAACTGTACCTAAACTTCCACTTTATTGCAGCTTAGTTCACAATCTTCACCTAATATAGGGTTACATCCCAGTGCAGCAAGCGGATAAATCATCCTGGAATATTACCCTGGCTAAGTTTAGCTGTGAGTGGAGCATATGTGCTTCCGAGCCAGCGAAGCAAAGGCCCATAAAATACACTAATTACTGGAAGTTATGGTCACTGAGTGATTGATAGCGCTCTGCGAGGCAACTTCCCCCCTCTTCAGCTATTCTGAGGGACCTCCCCCACCACACAGCCATTATTAATTCATGACCCAACCCTCAGGCAATGGGGACCTTGACTTCTCATTCCTCTACCACAAAGGTGGGGAAGGAGCTGGACGTTGACCATCTTCATCCCGGTGGCCGCTGAAGATGGCGGGTGAGGAAACGGAGCTGCCAGCCACTGCTCGGAGAAATCACTCCATATAGCTCAAGGAAAGGAATAAAATAAAAACCTAGGCCAGCTTTTTCCTAAGCACAAGTTTCTGAAACCCATCACCCTGTGGAGAATGATTAAAACTACATCAATATGAGAAGAATAACCCAAGGTATTGAGCGCAATCCCGCAGGCGTTACAGCTGCGCTCTGTGGCTCAGCAAAACCTGCAAGGGTTTGTCCATGCTAGTCACAAACATCACACTCTTACAGTCCTTAAAAACACAGGGTATGCTCATTTAGCTCATTGCTAAAAAAAAAGCACTTTTTATTTGCTGCTTTACCTCAGTCCCAACACCAGATGCCTGTTATTAAACCATCACAGCTACGCGACGATCCGAGGCCCGAGCTGTGAGGCAGCTCAAGGCATGAGCCTGCTCCCAGCCACACTTCATGAGACCAAAAAGAGGGACAGAAATGATCCAATTCCTCCATAAAGTTGGCTGCTTTTCAGGAAGGGTTTGTGGGAATGCACCCAACTGCTGGAAATCTGTCCTACAACTGCCTGAAATACTGCACCTTACCACTAATGGTCCAACCAACCAGCAGACCTTGAAGGCTCCTGAAAATATCCAGATAACACAAGTGACTGAAGACTTCAAATTCTTATTTGGGGAGCTTTAAGAATTTCTTTTTAACATCAACCGTAGAACCACAGAATCATCATGATTGGAAAGGATCTTCAAGATCACTGCAAGAAAAGTTACCTTTAAAAGGAGGCCTGAAACACAGAAAAGCAGCTTGTTTTCCCAGCAGAGGACAGTGGAAAGTCAAGATTAGGATGTTATACAAAAGGAGGTGCAAAAAGGTATCATTAACCAAGCACATCAGCTCATATTCTACTTCCAAAACTTAGTCTGTGGCACGAGCACTTTAATTTCCCACTTTTCAATATAATACAACAACAATTTTATCTGTAGATGGTTAACAGGAGCCCTGGATCTTCTGGCAAAGACCTGCAAGCCTGGATTTATCTCAAGGAACAACCTGGATCACAACTCTAGTCCCTTCCCCAAATTCCTTTCTCCTCACCTACCATCTTCTCATGACTTGCAGGAGACTCTGGTCCTCAGTACTGTCACAAGAATACACCAGCACTCCTCAACAGGCAGATTTGAGGTGGTAAAATCCAGGAGAAACCCAAGAAACAACCCCCTGTGGAAGCAGGAGGACCTGAGGCTCTACAGGGTCCCACCAAAGCTCTTTCCACCCAGCTTCTTGCTTCCTACTGCAGCCTCTTATCCTAGGAGAAGGCTCATCTACTCCTCAAACATCTCCACAAAATTGAGCAAGAATCCAATCAAAACCCAATTAAAAAAAAAAAAAAAAGCTAGAAGCATTTCTTCTCTTTTTTTTTTTTCCCCACTGTTTTAATTTTAAATTTATTTTGTATTCCTGGTAAATGAAGCCTGAGCACCCTCAGACACTTCAAAAGGAAGAAGAACATTCCCCATCTCTCAAAGCTGAGGTTGTTCCCACACCTCAATACTTTCCACACTCTGCCAGCAAGTTTTTTGGGGCAGTTTCCTCAACCTTCAGAAGCAGCAGTTGAGTTTCTCATTCCACATAGCTTTGCAGCAAAGAAATCCAAGACATTTTAAAGGCTCAGAAGATGATTAAAGAAATGAGAAGATTTACTTAGCTGATGTTTTTTATTATTGTGTGTCAGAAGAGCCCTTGGTAACTTGGTTCCAACATGGCATTTCTTTTAAATTAACATGTTATAACTGTGCTGGCTTGAAGCTGTGAGGATTGGAGTATTACACTACTCAGTGGAGATGATTTTAAAATCCTGCAGCAAAAGCCAACTTCTCTTTTTAACAGTTCCATCAACAAGGGCCTGGGTGGCTCCACTACCAATCCCCAGGTCAATACAGTGTTACTTTAATGACATGACCTTGTGTGGCTCTTGGAGCATCATCATCTTCACCTTTTTTGTAGCCATTTTTTTCTAAGCCACTGTCCTTGTTTTCATCATTTAACACATCACTCAAACCACTTCAATAAAACAGCGATCATGTTGAGGAGAGGTCTCAGAGGACCAGATGACATACCAATTAACAAAGCACACAGAACCAAATTGTTTTTTTGTACATCTGGTTCAGAAGACATTCATGGAGAGAGAGGGGTTGAGAAGGTTTAAAAGAGGAGAGCAAATGCAAATGAAAGGAGCTTTCCTAATGCTGGCTGATATCATGTGAAATTCATCCTTTAAATCAAGGTTCACAAACAGGCTAACTACTAATAAGCCCAAACTGAACTATAAATAGCTTGGCCTACACAGTAAAACATCAGATTTGCTGCTGCACATCAAAATTACATTTTTTCCTCAGCAAAACAGCCACTAAATGCTCCACAGGACTCCTGTGTTTCTATCACTCTATTCCACTGGGAGTCAGGAAGAACACCACAGAATCCCAGAACAGTTTGGGTTGGAAGGAACCTTAAAGACCACCTAACCCCAACCCCTGCCATGGTCAGGGACCCCTCCCACCCCCCCAGGGTGCTCCAAGCCCCATCCAACCTTGGACACTGCCAGGGATGGGGCAGCCACAGCTTCAGGGGCACCCTGGGGCTCAGCACCCTCACCCCACAGAATTTCTCCCTCAGATCCATCATTTTCAGTCCCAGAGGCATCCAGGTACCAGGGCCCACTCCCTACTCTTCAGGTGGAGTTTTACTAGAGGGTTTAAGACTGGTTCAGTGGTTTGCACAGAGGCTTTTTTGTGTCCCACCAAACCCAATGCAGTTAAGAATGAATCCATTCTAAATACAGCCCAGAAATCTAACAAGAGGTAAAGGCATGAACACATAAAAGAGTACACAAAGACCACACCAACATACTTGGACACAGGATTTCGTTTCATTCTTGCAATGTGCACATGGAAATGACAGATAATTGCATACCTCCATGAAGGAAATCCCAAGGCTCCAAACATCTGAATGAATTCCATACTGTTCTCCTGAAATCCGCTCTGGCTGCAAGGAAACAGAAAGAACCAATCTTCAAACAAACATTTTGGGTTTCTTTCCCAAAAGCTTGCCCAGAGCAAGCAAATCAACTGAGGAAAAGCTAAGAAGCTTGATGCTCACCAGCTAGCCCAGCAGAGAGCTCACCCACTCTGCAGATGTGCCTGATATATTTGTTTTTGCAGGAGCAAAGGACTGGGTTGTGCTCAGAGCTGTGGCTGTGCCCTGCTGAGGTTGGCCTTGGCATTTGTGCTAGGGCTGCTTTGTCAAAAAAAAAAAGAAAAAAAAAGAATAAAAAGGAAAAAATAAAGAAAGAAAGAAAAAAAAAAAAGCTAAAGGCTTACACGTGTGCAGCAAAGCCCCAGGTCAAGCTGTGGGAGTCCAGGGGTGCATCCAGCTGCTGCTGAGCCCAGGCATGGCAGCAAGGAAAGGTAAAGTAGGAAAACAGCCCCCTGACTTTGAGCCAAAGGGCTGGGGGGGGGTCACTCTGGCTTCAAAAACAAAGTTAGGAAAGCCAAAAGAATCAATGAAGTCACACGCTGGCAGTTTCCTTGTATGTACTTTTTAATTTTGTTTTTGACCCGTAGGAAAAAAAAAAAAAAAAAAATAAAAAAAGACTTGGATCAAAACTATTAATAGCAAGTTTAATGCCTCATGAAATAGAATGCTGTAAAATATAACTGTTAGTTTTTACTTGAAAGCCACAATTTAAGCACTTCCAAGGTCAAGTACAGCATGAAATGTAACAATAAAAGGCTCCATGAGACTTCTCTCCCCACTGTGCTGTTAATGCACCTGTCTAGCCCAACCACCTACCAAGCACTGGCTTTATTTTAGTCCTTAATAATCCAGAGACCTTTTTTAGAAAACAAACTCCCAAATTAGTGCCAGTCCAATGTGTTTTCAGACGTTTCCACTGCACTGCTAATCCCAGGTCAAGAGCTTTTATCACAGCGTGAATGTTAAGTAAAAACCCACTGCTGCCTACAGGATCTTGAAGGATCACCTTTCCACAGATGCCATAACCTAAAAACCCACCCCAGAACGGAATTAAAATCCTTTTAATTCACCTTCGTTTATTTTGAGCTGAAAAGGGATCCAAAAATCTTATTTATTTATTTTTTTAATTCATTAAATCAAGCATTCCTTAAGTGTTGTTGGTCAACTGATCTCAGAACTATTTGCAGCAGCATCATAAGGGAAATGTGATTTTCCAGCACTGAATATTAAACAGGAATTTGGATTCTGAAATTGTCATTCAGCAGCAGCAAGGAAATGATTTGAACATTTAAACAAAAAAAACAAAACACCTCCTCACGTGGATCAAGGAGTATGGAAAAAGTGAAAATAACACCCACATAAAGTGCACAACACAAGGATCATCCTAAGGATTCAAAGATATTTAAAATATTTCCACAACTGGTTACTTTTTTTCACCCTCTTTCTCTATAAAGTGGGGTTTAGATTGTACAGAAAATGTATTTTTGTTGGAAATTTTAATTTCTTAATAAATAAGGCTTTTTTCCCCTCTTCTCTATTTTAAATCATAGTCTGCCAAGCAGGCAAACCAAAACTTATGCTCATTATTTTTTGATGATTAGGCAATAAATGTGATGCCAAAAAATGACTCATTCAGCAAGCAAAACCATTTCAACACCAGAAATCACACCAGGTGCATTGCAGCTCAGGCTCCTCTTTTTCAATTAAGAGATGAATACATCACATTCATCCACAAACAACAAGAAAGAAAGAAAAAAGTAATTTATTTAATGTACACCTGGGAAAGAGAAGAGTTATCTGGATTTGTACACTAAAAACTTAATACAATTTAATTCTCAGGCCTCCTTGAGACCACTCTAAGAGTTACCTGAGTTGGAAAAGTTGATTAATTTGTCTGAATCACTATATTCCAGCTCTTTTAGAAAATGGAAATTAACAGGCTGACTTGCAAAAGGGGTAATATATAAGACTAGACATTTTTTTTCCCCTTTCTTTTCTTTTTTTCTAAAAACATTTTTCTGTTTGATGACACAGGATAGCCCAAGTCTTTCTAGGATGGTGACCCAAGTGTTTCAGAAGGTACATAATGAGTACACCTTGACTAGAAAAGCACTTAGGAAATAAATGGACACCCTGCTCTGCTTTCTTCTTACAAGAAAGTGGGAAAAAAATACCTGAAAGCAATTAAAGGTCATGGATTTCTCTCTCCTTTTTTTCTGAGGTTTGAAAAACACAAGTAGCAACCACTTTGCTTTGTTAACACTTAAAAAAAAAAGGAAAAAACCACCAAAACAAACCCCAACAAGCTGAATAGTTATTTCTTTCTCCTTAATACTGTGATATGGAGTTTGCTAAAGGAATTTTAAGGTCAGAAATAAAAGACCACTTAGTAGACCACTCCAGACTGAAGCATTTAAATGTTCACATTTGTTAAATGGAGAATTAAAAGAACTCAAATTGATCTGATGGAAACCAGAGGCTAACTTGGGCAATTTACTTTCAGACTGACTCCCATCAGCGTTCATCTCAGTGACCTGGACACCACACACCAGCTCTCAGGTCAGCTACAGCTGCTAAGCCCACCCCAGCTAACAGTATCAGCCTTGCCCCAAATGATATATCTAAAAATGATGGGAATTTATGCTTGAAAGTATGGGAAAAAGACAAAAGCAGTCTCAGCAGAACCAGCATTCTGATCAAAATTTATCAAGAGAAGCGAAACGGACTGATGACTTGGTATGTATGGTATGAAGATCACACAACATGCCACTTAATGCCCTGAAACTCTTATTTTAGCTTTAAATTTCCATGGCAGCTTCACAAGGGGAACACCACCAAGGTTTTAGGTACCAAGAAACCCATGAGATGCCTGCACAGGTTGAAAAGCTTTGCCAAACCATGGGCTTGGAGCAGCGATTGCCAAACCTAGTCTGCAAAAGTCACAGGTGACCAGTGGGAAAGCTGTCTCCTTAATGCTGAACCATCTCTCTTCTTTGTTCCCAGTTGTGATGCACTAAAGCCAACTCAAAACAGATGAAAAATCACTCTTCCACTGTTCCTCTTCCCTATAAGCAAAGCTGGCACAGAGCTGGTGAGCACCGCTAGGAAGGGAGCGTGGGTCAGCAAGACAGGGAAGGGTTTTGTGGCACACACAGTTCAGACACAGCTTGGGATAAGGAGAGAGAAAGTTTGAGAATTGATTTAGAATAGATCCTGGGTGGCAGAGAACAAGATATTGGGAAGAAATATTTCTTTTGAAATGGTATTCCTGCATAAATCCACTTACCGCCATATAAGCATTTGTTCCAACATACGTCTTGGCTATAGAATTCACCAGCTATCAGAGAAAACAGTCTGTTAGAACCATATAAAGATAATGTGGAAATAAAATGGGCAATTATTCCTCATTTAACCTACACTCATCATTCCCATAAATCAACTAAAAATGATGTAAAAGGGAAGAAATTTATCTGCGGAGGCATTAAAAATGATTAAATCTCTCTTTGGTTGGGAATGAGAGCTCCAATTTAAACAAGCACTGCATTTACAGTTTATGGCAGATAACCTTAAACAATTCTGTTGAAAGCAGGATGCTTATTGCTTTAGTACCCCAAACCAGTCTGATATAAACCCAGTCAATTTGAAGTAGGATTGAACGGGCTCATTTTTCAGTCAGCTGGCTCAAGATGTGAATAAAGCCACATTCATCACTTGAATGCAACGAGCACTAAATATGCTGGAGGGACAACAGACTCTGACAACTTATAATACAAGGCTGACCTTCTCTTTGGTCCTCATGTTTGGCTGAGAGTAAAGGTGCTGAAATTCAAATCAACATCACAGCAAGCTCACGGGTCACTATCAGAGAAGTCCTCCAGGGAGGCCCAAAATGGAAATTAATTAAAATTTGTGCTGCACATTGTAAAAGCCCACCACTATTGTTACTCCCAATATTAATTTTTATTGTGGGCCAGTTGGGCTCCCCAGACACATCTCTGGTTCTGCCCTCCCTTTTGTCTGGCCAAAACGCTTTCAGATCAAAGCTGCATATCAATGAAGTTTGCTATTTGTAAGTAGTAATTACAATATCAGCAGTTTTTACTGTCATTAAACAATGAACAATCATATTCAGATGAAGAGAAGTCGCCCAGAGATTAAAGATGAATAGGGCTGTCCCAGCAGAGGGGAGCTTGCTGGGGGGCTGGTTGTCATTTTGCCATCAGAAAAGGGAGAGGGCAGATATCAAAAACTGGAATTACCTGAGTGCTAACCCCAAAGTCACACAGCTTCACCTGGCCTCGTGTGTTCACCAACATATTAGATGGCTTCACATCTGTTCAGGGAAAAGAAAAAAAAAAAAAAAAGGATTTTAATCTATATTACCCCATATAGGTGCTGGATATACAGAGATGGTTATGAATATTGGCATGATAGATTTTATTAATAAATATTTCAAAAGTGTATTGGAAATGCAACCTCTGGCTTGTAGCAGTCAGTAGCACAGAGGACTTCACACCTCTGCCTCTCAAATACTAATAATTCATGTTCTGAAATCATAAAAGCATTTAGGTTGGGAAAGACCCTGAAGGTCTCTGAGTCCAAATCTGTGGGTGACACCAGTCTGGGAGGGACAGCAAGTGTCCTGCAGAATGGGACCTGCAATTCAAGGTCATCTTGACAAACTGGAAAAAGAAGAGTGAAAAAAAAAAAAAAAAAAAAAAAGATTAAATTCAACAGGGATAAACAGAAGCACCACATTTACAGAGGGATTAATGAACCTGATAAATATAGGATTAAAGAACCACCTGGAGTGTAGGCTGGAGCAGATCTGCAGAAAAGGCTCTCCAGATTAGGGCATGAAAGGGCAGTGCCAGAGAGGGAACAAACTCTGTCCCTGCACAGCTTAGGAAGAAGCCCAAAGCAATGGTGCAAACAGTGAGGGCTGGTTTGGGACCATGGGATAGCAGGGCTGACCTCTGGAGATCCATCCCAGCCCTGCCCCTTGGAATTCTACCCCTCCCCAAGCTTCCTAATGCTCTAACAGCCCTCTCTCAATTCCATGGACTCCCAAGAGCAGAATTAATATTCTATAAAGATCACAGACACCAAGTGCCCCATAAAACCACCACAATGGGTAACAACCTCCCTGGCTTCCACTGCACAGAACAGCTCCAGGCTGATGGTTTCAGAGCTTTTACAGGGATTCCTAATCCTGCTCCAGCAAACAAAACATCCATGTCCATCCTAAAGCCAGCCTGCCAGCACAAAGACCTTAATGCTGACCCCCTCTGATGCCAAAAGAGGTTGGAACAATTCTGCTGCACGCTGTAAAATTGACACCTCAATAAACTGCTGAATATCCAACTTGTAGGGAACACTGAGCATCTTTCTGTTCCAGGGATGCCAGTTGGGAAGCATAATGTGCACGTTATGGTCTGGCTTAAAGTTGGGAAGATTAGAGCACAGTGGCTTTGCCTAATCACTGCTTTCTTCTGTCAAAATGGATTAAAAGCAATAGCTTGTATCTTTGCCTTCCTTAAAAGTGAGCACTAGTTGGGTGCAGATGGATGAAACCCAACTAGAAAAGAACCTAATTTTGTTTATCATTAAGCTTGCCTTGGTTTAGCAGATGTTTTTTTGGTACCACAGAAGATTACTTAATTTGTCTCTGTAATGTAGAAATGCATAACCTCAATTAACAGCTGATTAAATGCCTGCCTATATTTGAGCTAAAAATCCAGTTAAAAAAAAGGGGAGCACTAGACAGCTTAAGGGGACCAGTATGTTTGAAGTTAGGTATCAGTACTGCTGATATTTGCTATTTCCCCCCCAAGAATCTAAAGAAGAATGAGTCCCCAGGTGAGATCTCACCTCCCAGCATCCCTGAATTTCTGTATCCTCACCTCCATCACATCTTGAGGGATTCAACCCCTGGGCTGTATTTTTGAGAGATTTTTACCTATTCCTCTGCTACAAAACACTGCAACAGAGCAGCCACAAAACCTCCCTGATGCTTCCCAACAACATTTGAGGAATATTTTGGTTTTTTCTATTTTTTTTTTTTTTTTAACAAAAATAATTCACTCAACACTTTCCTTGTGGCAACCCCCTGAGCAGCCCAGCTCCTCTCTGGTGCTGAGTGACTTTGCTAAATCTAACCAGACATGCTGAGTACATCAGCAAGCTCTATCCTGGAGCCTGAGCAGAACACTCAGTTGCCCACTAATCCTGTTTAACCTTCTTTCTAAAAATATGGCAGCCAATGGAGCTCTCCTTGGATCAGAACCAATTGAACAGGAGATGCAGTTCCACACAGAGGAAACATTTTCACCACAACTCCAGCTCCTGACAATGCTGACACTTCTAGAAGTGCAGTAGAACAAGAGGTCTCTGCTTTTAATGGTGCAGCAAAAAGAATTAACACCCAAACGTGGTGGTTATAAAAATAAATAACAACCAACAAGAGAAACATTTTGGTGCTGGGCAGCTGGAAATGGGTTTGTGGGAACTGGATTGGCTCAAAGGCATTGGGTTTTGACCCAGAAAAACTCCTTTCCCTCTGAGGGAAGGGGCTGAGAAGGCAGAAGGATGAAACATGAAACATCACCTTGTGGAGAGTGATGAGGCTTGATGAGCTAACATGCACGTGGCCAAATCTTCCATCTCTAAAGACTCCACCACATCACAAGTCCAGAGGCAGGATGCAGCCATAAAGTCCTTGTTCCCTTAATATGACCCACACCATGTCACAATTGTCCCCTGTCCCACAGCTCCCACCAAGGAGGAGCCAAAGCTCCATCCACCCATCACCCTGTGGCACTGGGGATCTGCACACCCCATCTCCCCTTCCCTGCTGCCCTGTGGGATGTGACAGGAAGTCAATATAAAAAAAAAATAAATATCCACATCTGTCATTCATTAAGCTTTGTTTTACCCTGAAATCCTTCTGCAAACAGCTTAAAAAAAATTAAAATTTAAAGAAAAAGATGAATTGCCCATCAGCCTGTTAAGGAAGTGGCCCCTTTGCAGGCCAGGAACTCTCCTGAGCAAGCTGCAGCCAAACACATACTGCCTGTCCTTCCAGCAGGACTGAAACACCACAGCAAAAGGAGGATTTCAGCAAATTCTTTGCCATGAGTTCCAATGGCTGTGTTGGTTTTCTCAAGCAAAAAAAGGAAGTGACAGTCCCAGACAAAAGTGTCACTTCACAAAATCTCTCACATTGGAAGTAAGGAGAAAAATCCCCCAATCAGTAAATTAGCTTTTTTGTTCCATAAACCACTTCAGTTAATGGGTTAAACCACCTTTTTTTTTCTTGTTGTTGTTTTGGTTTTGGAAAACAAATGTGCATAAATAATGTTCTGCACCATCTGCTTGTGATTAATATTACTGTTTAGAAGTGCAAGAATTTAAACAAGAGCCAAAAGGGGTCATTATGCTCCCATTACCAGTGCTTGCTTAATACAGATGATTTCTATGAAGCATCATTACAGAGGATGAACAAGTCCTCTTTAGGATAGAGCTGCCTGAGTCCTTTCACCTCTCTGCAAATAAGTGGGACCTCCAAGCTCTTACTTACCAGTAAACAGAACTGTCAGATGTTCAGCTTTTTGAACACCAAACATTTCAGTCACCTCATCTTATTGAAAAGCAAACAGATAAATGCTTGTAAAAAAAAAAAAAGCACAACAACAAACCAACAAAAAACCCCAAACCACCAGATTTTTAAAAGCTGTCTGTTGATTTTTTTTGCTGTCTTTTAAATACCAACCTGCTATACACCAGGTTCAAGGGAGGCAAGAGACACAAAAGCACAATTTTAGCTGCAGACAGCTGGCAGAACATTACTGCTAACAAAGTGAAGCTGATTGAAGAAGGAAAATATCCTTGTGCCACCACGACCTCCCCAGCATGCTTCTTGCAGAGGCCAGGATATTTATTTTTTTTTCAAACAAGCTCCAGTGGTCCACAAGTGTGTGTGCATCTGTTGAGCTATAAACACATAAACACCAGAACCTATGTATAGGTACACACACACTCACACTCTAGTGTTTTATTTTGTGCTTTCTTGTACCTGGCACTAACACTGATCAATCCTCACAAAGCAGGAGGAAAAAAGCAAAGTCCAACACACTCCTCATTTTGGGTGAAATCTTCAGCAAACGACAGTTCCTGCCAAGAAAACTCAGCTTGGGGATTGCACAAGAGTCTGTCCCAACACCAGCACCCCTCTGCTCCAGTCAGCTCAGCCCTGATTGCACACCAAGAACCAGAAATCACTTCCAAAAACTCTGAGGCAAATTTCAAATCCAGTCAGAAGCTGAAGTCCCCAAGCTGTGCAATTTTCCCTGACCCCAGTTACAGTCAGACACAGAAGTACAGATCAGCACAATTAAACACTGCTGGGTAACATTTATTTCCTCCACTTCCTTTAATAAGGAGGTGTGAAGAGAGGAAAACACAGGAGATAAAATGCATATAGTCTATACTTATTCTTGAACTTAACAGATTTTGGTTTGTCTTTAGCCAAACTTTGACTTTGTACCTGATTAGCCTTGTTTAATTGCTAATTCTGTTTTAAATCTAAGTTCATTTCTCATTACCCTTCCATTTCTACTTCTTATCCTCTGGGGAAAAGAGCACACTTATCATTGGGCCATTCTCACATCTTCCAAAGAAGTGGTGTAGGTGTTAATCTTATGTTTATGTTTGATGTGGGTGTGATGCCTACCACTCCAGCTTTGGGTTTATTAATATGCACGGCTGTCACCTCATTAGTTGCAAGCTTTGTTTTGAAGTTAAGCTGCAATATTTGCTGAAATGTCTGATCTGGAATAAAAGACTTGCTCATTGTTTGTTTCCTCTGCTTTAATCCACCCTCTGGTCACAAGCTGGCTGTTGCTACACTGCCTTCCACAGCTCCTTCAAGTCAATTCTTGCTTCTCCACCTTGGTTTGCACAGCCCTGGAAATTCTTGTGTCACCAAGGAAGTCAGGGTCACATTTTCTTTCCTTTCCCTCTGATGCACTAAACCAGGAGAAAGCTGATGACTGAGAAACAGGCATCTTCCACATCCATTTTCAGGATACAGAAGTACACAAACGTGGCTCTCTACCTTAAAAATGGGTACAGAGTAATCCTGAAAACCAATCCCTTGAGGAAACTCTGCTGGATGCTGGAATGCCAGTTATCCTCTCTGTGACATTTCACAGTCCTGTTCTCACCTTGCTCAATCTAGCAACAGACCAAGGCCAGGAAAACCTGAAGTGTGATGAAAAAAATCAATTTCTGTGCTTTTCTTTAGACCACAGCAAGGACCATACGTTGTTCATCAAAAACTCAGAGCTGCTCCTCCACGCAGGAGGGGAGACTGTGGGGTTTTTACTGGCAAAAGACACAAGTTCTACATTTACAGACAATAAAACATTATTTACAGCACTTATGCCTGACCACAATGCTCTGTCCAAATAACATGGCCTGAATCTCCAATGAAAAAAAAAATAAAAATGAAAAAACAAATTCCCAATTTGCTTCTTCTCTATTTGAATGTTACAAAAATCTACCAAAGGCTGCAGTCTATTCAGAGCAATATCCAGCCCTGGATGTTCCAGCTACCTGTTCTTTTATGTTTATAGAATCTGACAATTGCTGTGATAGCTCTGGGATCCAGACTGCTCATCCTTTTGCTGGGAGTGGATGGAGCTGATGTCTCTCTCTGCCTCTGGCAACCTGCAGGTGAAATGCTTAAACCACCAGCAGAAACAAAGCCTCCTTGGCAACCTCTGCTGATGGACTCTGGGTTATTTCTGTTCTCTGAACCCATCAGCCACCCATGGTGACACCAGTTGCCTTTGTATTTCACTCCCCCCCCTAACTGGGAGCAGGAAAACTGAGTGATTACTTTGATCTCTACTCACCCTTCTGGCCACAGCCTCACAGCTACTTCTCAGCCACTCCAAAACTAAGTACCCAAGAAAAGAAATGCTCTTACCTAGTCTGTCTGCAACTGAAAATTTTCTCTCTACACTTTTCTTTCAAGCACAAATGCTGCTGGTTACTGCAAACTCCAACTGTGCACAGGGGCTGAGTGAGCAGATGGGTTAAATTGGGTTAAATGGGTTAAAACAGTACTGTTAGCAACATTAGAACCAGAGCACTTACTTTCAGACACTTTAGAAACATTATAAATGCAATGAGGTTCTTTTTTGGTGGTTTTTTTTTGTTTTGGTTTATCTTTTTTTGTTGTTTTTTATTTTTTGGGGGGGGGGAGGCAAAAGGGAAAGGGTTTTTGTACTTTAGCATTTTCCACTGTTCCCAAACCAGACTGGTTTTGACAGTTTTTTGCTATCTGAATAAACTTAGCACAACAGAAAGTTTTTCAACAAAATGTAACAACACCTAAAAAGTAAGGAATACATGAGAAGTTTAAGTAGATACAGACCAGCTTCAGGAAAGAGAATAAACACCAAAATGCCTTATGTCCAAGCAGCTTTAAAGTTTTCTTAATTATTCATGACCATGTTAAAGAGTGGACCACAATTTTAGAGAGCTGCAACTCTAGCAATGCCTGTGGCTATCATGTGAGATTTCTCAAGTTAGTAAAAAATGTCATTATTTATCTTCTGTTCTCAATACATCTGATTTTCCTGGCTGATTTCTCCACTGGGCACCTGTTTGCAAGCCTAAGCATCTAAATCTCTATAAAACTCAATTCTCCCTTCAGTTGTTTCTTTGGAGAGGAGGCAGGAGGGTAATAAAAGAGAAGAGCAGTAAAAATATTTTATCAGAAAATCTGCAAGGCTAATGAGTAGGATTCATTCTGCATTACTTCACTGGAATCAAACCAGATGTTAATATGGGCTACTGTCTCTGTACAGAGTGTTGTTAAAATAAAATAATGTGGAGTTTCACTGGAAAACCAGAAAACATCTGTTACTCACCTCTGTGTAAAATCTTTAAACTCCATAAATAGGTAAGGCCTTTCACAACCTGAATTTAAAAGAAAAAGCAACATGTATTAAGGAGTCCTAGGAAAAAACACTACACACCTCTGCTGGTAGGAGACTTAAAGACATGAGTTCCAATGAAGAAAGCTCTTCCAAAGGACTGCAGGACACAGATGAATCCCTACTGCAGATCCCTAGGTTCTTTAAGGACAAACAAATACCTTTTTTCCCAGGATCTGTGTGTTGAGGTCAGTTGGGCTTATCCTGAATCCCTGTAGACATTTCACTGCATTTTTAATTAACCTATCTGGGGTGTTAAAAATCAGGAAAGACAAAGTGCATCATGATTTGTCTCCTTGCAACAAAAGCAACTCAGTGAAATTAAAGGCAAGCAAATAAAATGTCTTAACTGCTTCTTCCACTTCACCTTCCCTTCCCTTTTCTTTGCATTTGCTGCATCTGTACTTTTTTTTCTCCTCTGATTCCCATCCTTTTACTTAATACAAATGCTGAGAAGTTCTCCTCAAGCTGTATAAATCATCTCATTCTTCATTTTACTCATCCTGGAGTAAACACAAGCCTTATTGTATCCCAAAACCCCCCAAATTCATATTAATACAATACAAAAATAACCCAAAAATACAATTGGGACCCCAAGAAGACACAAACTGGGGCAGACTTTGGCCTGTTATTCCCAAATTTGGTCCTTCCACTGGCTAAAAAGTTCAAACCCAACTTCAAACCCTATTACTCCAGTAACCAGAAGAATGAAAATCAGAACATTTGTGGGATGAATGCAGGTTGTGCTTCCCCAAACAAAAACCTGTGACACTCCCTTACACTAAATGTGTCCACACAGAGCTGACAGGATCATCCCTGGATCCAAGTGTCACTCTATTTCCCAGGTAGAAAATTATTTTAAGCCTCAAATTAAACAAAAACCATTCAGTCAACTCTGTAAAAGGGCAGCTGGGTATCACAAGTAAACCTCTCTGCAGGTTGTTTTTCAGTAAAGTAATTAAACCCCAATAATTCTTGCATTTTGAACTGATTTTCCCCTCTAGATTTAATACCTTGACAAGAACTACCAAGATTCAATAGATATTTTGTACCCAACCCATCTCTGCTGTCTCAAGCCAGCTTTTTTAGCAGAACAAATCTTTTTTTATGGTTTCCATCTATGAGATGACATTTCATTCCTTTTCCTGAGACACTCTGTGCACCAGAGTTACATCCTTTTCATTGTCCAAGTCAACTGAAATGAAATTACTTCTGTTACACTGATCAAGAAGCACTAAAAAATACTACACAGCCTGAAAGCAGAGTGTAGGAATTTTCATCCTTCCTACTGGATGGGAAAACTCTAAGTTTTATTCTGTAACCAAAAATAATGACAGTGGAATCTGGTTCTCTCCATGCCCAGCAGTTTGGCCTTGCCCAGGTCCATCTTCCAAAAAGCAAATAGGGGAATTCTGCTTTTTGACATATGAAAAAGAGGAGGAAAAAAAGAAGTATTGATGCAAAAATAAATAGTGCAACATTTCAAACTTCCTCTAGTGACTGTGAGACTAGTAAAAGCTTCCTTGATTATTAAACATATATTTAGACTGTTTAAAAACCTTTAAAATCATTATAAAAATATTAATTTCTTTTAAAGCATGTCTCCATAGGAAAAAAGGAACCATTTCTTCTGGAAAAAACCAACAGCTGTGAGTTATTAAACATCTTGATTATGGAAGATGTGCTGAATAAGCAGTTCTAAAAGCCACAGTATTAAACAAACTCTCACATTCTGATTCTCTCAGCATACAAAGGCTGATGAAAAGCATTTTCTTCTCTTTATCCTGGGCTGCAAAGATGCTCACAGGAACCCCTCAAAGAGACAAACCTAAAGTATTGCTATACACTTACCTTACATTTGCCTATTAGTGAAGGCCTCTTAAGTATTAAATATTATTCTAAGATGGTTCTGGAACAGAGTATCTTTTGATTGAACATCTAGCAGGAATTATTGGTATTCAGTAAAGGAGGCTTTACAACAATGACTTGACAAAGCCTTGACACAAAAAGTACTTCTGCCTGCTGTCAATCACTCACTCTCATGACAGTTCAAGTGCACATCCTTTCAGGGAGAGCTTCAATCAACATTAGCACTCAAAATACAGTGCACAATGTCACTGCTTCAGAAATTGAAAGGAAAATAAATGTGTGAAGTGGCAAGCAAAGGTAGGACAGATTTTACACTGGCAGACCCCAAAGAAGTATCAGCCCAAAATCAGGAGAGTGACCACCACATCCCTTTGGGGTTCCCAAGATACATTTTTCTTTTTGGACCCCAGTCCAAATAAACAACACAAAGAAGAGGAGAAATTTCCCCTCCTAGAGCTGGTGTCTCACACAAGGAATCAGAATGAATTTATGATGAAGCCAAAGACCCCTCCAGCTTCTTGGGGACCCAAAGCCTCAGCAGCCCCTACCTGTCTCTTACCACTTTATCCTGCCCTTGAATAAAAAGTGCTACTCCCCAGGTCCTGGCCAATGCTCCCCCCTCCTTTGAGGATCTCTTTTCACTGCCTGGCTTTACTTTTAGCATTCTGCCTTTCAGCCTCAAACCTCACACCCTCACTCTTTACTCCTTAAAAAAAATAAAATACCCAAGAGAGGATTATCACACTTGGCAGGATGCTTCTGCCACTCCAGTTTGGAAGCTGATTGTCCATCAAGCTGGAATGAGGAGAATGCTGAGATGCTGCTGAATTTCTACCTCTGCCTGAACCATCTTCCTCCTGAAAAGGTTTCACTTAAAAACTTCTACAACTATAACAGAGGGGCAATCTAATTACAGATGTGCAGGTCACACACATTAGTAAACATCTTAAACAGACCAATCCATCAGAATAAAAGACAAATGACTCTCTGCAAGTGGTGCAAGGGAGGTAGAAAGAAAACATCCAGACTGGAAATTAAAAAAAAAAAGAGATTATGGAAGCTCCAGATTTTGTCCACAGAATCCATCCATGCAAGCTCCAGCTTTTGTCTGACATTCTCCTTCTCACAGAAATCCTCTGGGTGATCTTCCCAAGCTTTCTGGGGTGGAGATTCTGGTATCTCTGTGTCTCTGTGGCCAAGAGGTGCCTGAACCTCCCCAGGGGGCTGCTGGGCTGAGCTGAAATGCCAGGCACCCAGATGCAGTGTGGCTACTTGTGAAGACTTAAAGGAACCATTCCTGCTGCCACTGATCAAGGAGAGAGAAAACAAAGGCTTTCACTGCCTCCTTCCAACAAACCTGCCATGCCAATCCAGCAAAAAAATCAGCACCAGAGCAGGGGAAGCTGCCAGGGCTGGTTCAGCCTCAGTGCACACCTTCTGTCACAGAGAGGCAGGAGAAAAGGGAGAGTTTCTTCTTGGAAGGCACCTGCTCCTTTGTTCACCTCTTTGCTGACCCTCTGCACTGCAGAGCCATGGCACAAGCTGCTAAAGCATCAAATAAAATAACCAGAGAAAGGCAGGTAGCAGCTCCATGGCAGGGAGTCTTGCTCACTAACTAAGAGTTTTCTAAAGAGATGACCCTGCAGGTGATCTAAAAGAAAATAGAGAAAGACATAAAAGATGGGGTAAGCATCACCATTAGGGGTAAGTGAAGAATTGGAAGTGAACATCTGCAGCAAACTGAGCCAGGTGGGCTGGGGAGGATGGGGAGAGGAGAGACAAAGGAAATAAAGGAATGAGAAGGCAAGTGTGGATGTATTAGGTGCACATTATGAAGTGAGATAAGGAAAAGGGGATGGGAACCACCTGAAGGAATGCTGGGAGGCCCATCCCAGGATTAGTACACTGCACACATTCTATTTAGCCTCAGGAATCTGAGGACACCAGGAGTAACTGATCATTGCTCCATAAGGAAGGAGAGATGAAACGTTTTCACTCTGAACTAAAGGTGAAAAGCATTCAAATTCCATAAGGATCTGGCAGGCTACATAATGAGCAGATTTGAAGCTACTTAGAGGAAACAGCATCAGAGAAGGATGTTCATCACCCTGGGCAGGCCACACAAATTAAGAGAAAGTAGAGCTGTGAATTACAATGAACAGAGACTAAATAGCTGCCTGTGTTGGATTAAAGGATTTAAATTGTCAGCTTGATGTATAATGAATGTGAAAAGCCAGCACTTAATTAAATGGCACATGATAGAATAACTTTGTTATGCTTTAAACTGCTTAAGTTATCAAAGTATTCCTTATATTTAGCAATTGTTTAGCAGTAGCTCTCTCCCTTGTGAGATCCACTAAGACAATGGTCATTTACCCTGTGTTGAGCTCTAGTAAATACAGATGTTTGGGTTTTTTAGTTCTCTTTTTTTGTTTGTTTGTTCTATAATCTGAGATATCAGTCATGGCCAGTGAATTTCTAGCAACACAAAGTCACTGAAGGCTTCTGAGACCCAAGGATGGGCTACCAGGTGCTCCAAGGATCCCACTGTCACCACCTTGCTACCGAGCTCAGACACTGATGGTTCTTGCTAGATCCCAGCTCAGCTCCCTGCTCACCCTCCCTAAAATGATTATTACCTCTTCAACCATGACTGCTCACGTGGGAAGGGTCCCAGCACAGTGGGGAGAGAGCAGCCTGTCCCCAGGCAGCCTTTGGCAGGCCCTGGCTTATGCCAAATCCAATCTTCAGCCTCCTCCTTATCTGCCTTAAGGAGTCCATCTGCCACAGAGGAGGGCAGGGGATGTGTACCCTGCATTGGGGTAACAGGAACTGACTCCAGTTTTCAACTGAACTGAGAAGGAGAACAGACAGAATGGAAATGACACAGAGGAATCAGCAGGAGAGGGGTAGGCCAGGGCTTCTGAATCACTTTGTAAAGGAACCATATAGCACAAA
Organism: Calypte anna; assembly: GCF_003957555.1. Taxonomy (NCBI): domain Eukaryota; kingdom Metazoa; phylum Chordata; class Aves; order Apodiformes; family Trochilidae; genus Calypte; species Calypte anna. Next base: position 20,382,716 of record NC_044256.1, on the reverse strand, counting down.
AGGACTTAAAGGCTCAATAAAGGTGATTAAGAGGATCACTGAGTGTTGATGTGAAGAAACATGACCACACACTTCTCCAGCAAATTCACATTTATTTTTTTTTTCCTGATCCCATTCAATTTATCACATCCTTTTACATTTCTTGAATCCCCAGCAACCCACGTGCTGGTCATTCAAAAGGGAAAAGCTTCCTTAACCCTTGTGCACAGAGCGTGGTGAGGAAGAGCAGAAGATAGGACAGAACCTCCTTTTCTTTCAGACAAAATGAGGACACAGATCCTGGAGATGACTCAGTGTCCCAAAGGGCCACACGTGCACTTAAATCAGAGATCTGTTACTGGCACAATCAAAAAAGAAAGACAAAAAGAAAGAAGTACTTACAGCTACTGCTATTCTTCCAAGTACATGCTCTGGAATTTTTCTATAAACATCCAAAGAACCCCCTGCAGGGACAAACAAAATGTGCTTAGGTAATACAAAATGAAATACTGCCCTAGATTTGAAGTCACAGGGGTTTTCTAGGCTTTGGTTATTAATAAAATCACCATCAATGATATAACAATAACAGTGGCAGAAATAACTGACCTTAAAAAATCTACCCAACTCTGAATAAACACATGAATCTGTGCTCAGATTCAGAGACTTATTTTTAATTGTGTTACTTATTTTCTGCTTGGAGCAACAACATTCAAACTCCTTTTAGAAAACCTCCCAGTCAGAGAATATCAAAGTTGGAGAACTCAAAACCAGCAAGGAAGTCATGGCAAAAAGCTAAGGAAGACTTCAAAGTCTAAAGAAATCTAACCCTTGTCCCCAAAACCATGATGCTAACATTACATGGCATCTGATACAATATTTATTTCCAAGATTAAAGCTGGTTCCTCCTGATGATCAAACCAGTGGAAGTTGAGTTGAGGGTTGCACATTGATGTCTGAAAAAGAAAGACAAGGTGTTCCTGGGCAAGATTCACCAGCAAGCTCCAGGATGGGACAAAAGTTACTGTCTGGTATAACCCTGTCCAACCAGCACCAGCACCAGGGGAAACCTAAATCCCTCTAATCCCCAAGGGAATAGGAAGGAGATGGATTCAGGAAATACTTTAAACTGGCCTAAAGTAGGCAAAAAGGGCAAAAAACCTGTCAAGGCTAAAGCTGTTCATCTGCAGGATGAGAAAGTTTGTTTGCTTATCTTCACCTGCATCCTTACACATCACAATTCAAGTTCTGAGAAGGGAAAAAAAAAAAAAAAAAAAAAGGCAAAGTCTCTTTATTTGCATTTTGTTCTTCCTTTAAATGATTGCTGTTGCTTCTTGCCAGAAGGAGAGCACAACATGAGGCAGACCAGAGGTCATCTCCAGTATAATTCCAATTTGTGCCTGGTCAGTAAACACCATCACTCTGCAACGTCACGAGGGACCTGTACCCTAAAGGCTTAAATATTTTCCAACAAGAAATTCAGAACTGCAAGCCTTTGTGTCTGTCATCTTTAAAAAACCTCTGAATTAGCAGGAGCACACATCCTCCTGGCAGATGCATGTTTTGGCACAAGCAGATGCTTCCCCCACTGCCTGTGACTCCTGCTTAACGTAGGCTTGCAAGTCTGAGTGTGACTGCAAGGACAGAAAAGAGAATTGGTTAAGAGTCACCCAACACCAGAACAGCCAAAAATTTAACTTCTGGGCTTTGCTGAATCAATGTAATACTTCTTCATCAAATATGGAAAATCAAAGATGCTTGGAGAAAGGACACACTGATCACTGGGAGGTGGGAAGTGTGAGAAGAAAGAACTAACAGGAAGAACAGACCATTTTAACAGGGAGGGAAAATAAAAAAAAGCCCCACAACCCCTAAAGGGCTTCATCCAGGGTCACTATTGGAAAGAAAGAAGCTACTCAGCAATGTTTCATGGTACACATTTGCCCTTGGAAATTTTTCCTGCCAGAAAGCCTTCCCTCCACAGTAAATTATTTGAAAGATCCTTGCTGCTTTCTATCCAGCTCAACTGAACCTTTCTGAAAAACCTGGAGAGGGCATAAAATGCTGGCTCACAAGAAAATCCTGGAGAGAGAAACAGACTCTGGCTTGGCAAAACGAGGTGATGCTAAAAGCTGGATGCTGTGAAGGAGGTTCCTGCTCCTGAGACACATGGGGACTGCATCTGTCCTGAGACAAGCTCAGAGAATTGAGACACAGAGGGCAGCAGTGATGAGCAATTGCTGCCATCAGTATCCTTATCATAGAATCACAGAATTGGCTGGGTTGTATCCTGCTTTTTCTCCAGGAATTTCAAAGCAAAGCATGGGCATAATGCCAGCAGCATCAGGTTGTGGGGACAGGGATGCTCCTGATCTAAAGCTTCACCTTGGGAGAAACAGAACACTCCAAAAAGGAACTCAGGGCAGCCCTGCTAAAACAGCTGTGAGAGAAAATAATTCCTTGTCTTGCAATTAAGAGATCATTTCCCCTGAAAACACCCAGGATGTTGGGTTAATAGATTTCTCTAAAAGAAAATCTGTTTTGGCTACCAAAATAGTAGATGTCAGAAACAGCTGTTTTGTCACTGAGGACAGATTGTCTGGAAGACTCAAATATCAACCCACAAATTAAGCTTGCATTTATTCCTCTCCTATTTACATTTTCAATAAAAGTAAGTGAAGTTACACTTGGGAATCCCATAGTACCACGGGGAATATAAAACAATCCTAATACTAATCTTTCTTTCTTAAAAATCCACCACCACACCCTACTTACTAGGATATTAATACTTCACATTTTCATGCCATGCTTCTGCATTTTTGCTCCATTCTGGAAAAACACATCCTGCTACCATTTTCTCATTTATAAGCTTAACAATCAAAACCACACAACTCACCATCCATGAACTCTGTACACAATGAAATTCTGTTTTCTACAAAAAAAGCACCATAAAATCCTATGATATAGGATGAGTCACACTGGAAAAAAGAAAGGAAAAAAAAAAAAGAGAAAAGGCTGTTTTAAAAGTTGCTGTAAGAAAATTATAAAGCAAGAATAATGAAAATGGGAAAGTCTGTATACCTTGTAAAGAATTTCTAACTCAGACATTATCTGCTTCTGGAGTTCCAGTGTTATATCTAAGGGTATGACCTAGAATACAAACAAGAGACAAATGGTTAGAAATAGAAAGTAATTCAAACTAAAAACCAGAAAAGCTACAAAATAATTAACCTTATGTGAGAAAAGGAGAGAAATAGGTGGAAAGAATATTTTAATGTAGCAATGAGCAGAGGAAGGAAAGGAGAAGCCTTATTTACTTTTAAAAGCTTTGCTAACATATTGTTGTTAACTCTAGGGGCTAAATAAGTGTTTCAGTATTGGAAATATCTCTTGATGTCTCACTGGGGCCCTAAAGGTCTTCCACAACTGCTCCTGCAGTTTCAGTTTGTTTAATTATTTACCCCCTTTTTAATAGGAATCCCTAACTCTGCATGAAGCATGGAAAACTTTTAAATATACAGAAAAAAAAAGGCAGATGATGCCCAAGCATCTCCACCATCTGCTGAGCATTACCAAAGCATTCCTCAAAACCACTACAAGCAACCTGGCTTTGAGCACCACTCAAGTCATGCTCATCTACCTCTTCCTTCATCCACATCCCCCTTTCCCATCCTTTTGAGCCAGGTTGCTGGTTCCAACAGAATGGGGATGGGAAGTCAACTTTTACCATCAATTCTTTGCCATGGTTATGTTAAGGGTTGTACACTTGAAGTGCTACTATATAAACCAAAAAGGACTCTGAGTGCATTTAACCTGGGGCAGTCTGCTCTCCCACAGTATTTAATTTTAATATTTTAAGCTAAAAGGAACCAAAATCTACCAATCTGGAGAATTAGCAAAATGGATATTATAGGCTGTATTCACTGCTGATGAAATACAGAGAGAGCATTTCCAAACACATGCATTTTAGAGCATCAAAATCTGTCTAAAAGAAAAAGAAATGATAACCTGTTTCTATCAAGAGTTTGCTTTAGGGTTATTTATAAAAGCTGTCACTAAACTAAATTGTAAGTGTAATACAGGGCTGCCAAGAAAGGTTTAACACACTTGTCTAGATCAATAATCATTTGCCAACAATATATTCCCTTCCATTTCCCCAGCATGAAAAACTTAAACTAATTTGCTGGAATACCACTGAATATTAACAGAATTTCATTGCAGAGAGTCTAAAATCAAAATTTAACTCACTCAACTCTGCTCAGAGGAAGAAATTTCCCTGCTTCCATCTCTGTGGAGGTTTCAGAGACTCAAACAATGACTACTTAGCATGAGTGGTGTCAAAGCCATCACTGACATCTCATCAAGCCAGACCTGGCATGAGGAAAGGTCTCTGATTTGCATTAACTATAATTACAAACAGCCCCTGCATCCTAATGGGGAGCAGAACCTGGGAAAGCACAGCTCCCCTCTTTACAAGTCTTGGGGACCTAGAGAAATGTGCTGCAAGGCCACATATGTCTCACCACCAAAGAAATCAGGGGATTATTAACAGATTATCTCATTTTCTCCACAGAACTGTAGCACAGAAGTGTTTTCTTCTGTCTGAACACACGAGGCTTGTGTGACAACACCAAGGGAGATGCTGATGTCAAGTTTAGAGGAGCTTTATCTTATTTACAGCACTGAAATGGGTGCAGAAAGAGGCAAATAAAATTATCAGTACAGCAGTGCCTTATCTGCACTTGTAGCCTCCATGGTCATCCTCCCCATGTCTAACATTTCCAAGAGTATTTAGAAAATGAAGTTGGTAGGGGTGGAATAGCTTGTCAGAGGGGGTGAGCTGGCAGCATAAGAGTGGTAAAAGCAAGAAAAAAAAAACCCATTCTCTCCTCAAACCCCAAGGACAAAGTGGGAACTAAGGATTCAGCTGCAACTGTAGCACAGGTGAGTAAATGAGATGTAAAGATGAGATGAGATGTAAGTAAATGAGAATATAAACTACAAACTTTTCCAAAATGGCAAAAAAAAAAAAAAATCACTGTGACTTCACCAGAATTCTTGAGCATAATAAAACAAAAATATATCACTGTAGAAAAGAACACATGCAGGAGCTGAGTTTCTTATCAAGTTTTTATCAGAAACTACAACTAAAGCCTGAGGAGCTGGGATTACAAATTTAGCAAGCTTCTAATGTCCCTGCACACAACATTCCCCCCATTTCCAGTGAAAAGTGTTCATTTTTCCAAGAGGAATACCTGAGCATATTTCCTCTGCTCTCCACTACAACTCCAGGACAAATAAGGATGAGTTGTCAAGTTAAATACAAGCAGTCAAGTGACTGAATTATAATTTACTCTGTGCTCAATTTAAATTAGTGTGAGGCTATTAAAATATACAGTATAAATACTGCAATTCATCACAAGCTGTCATGGATGACTTCATCTATTTGCTGGAGTGGCATACGTTCCACTAAAGGGAATGAGAGGAAAATCACAGGTCAAATTAAGCTGCTATTCTGTTTTAATTCACTTATTTAATCTGTGGCGACGTAATTGTCTTTTACAGTATGTACAACTCAAAGGAAATTTGGGAGTATTATAGTCAGTATACAAATGATTAATCAAATGGTCCATTTGAATGCCAGCTTAAGAGCAGGAGAAACCACAAGCAGCTGAAGACTGAAAAGCAGCCAGGCTGGGCTCTGACTTCCCATTTGGATTTTTCCCCTCTAATGAGACAAAAGCCACCTTAGGAAAAAAATTCTATTTAATCCTCTGCACATTTTTTAGTTGTAAAGTTTACAGGGAAAACATGGAATGACCCAGCTTTAGTCCATAATATAGGTGTAATGCACTGGTTTCTTTTCCTGCTCAATACAACTGCAAGATCCACTACCAGAAGTGTTATCTCCTCCTGTAAAATCTGTACATTATCATCAAAAAAAAAAAGCCTCCAAAATGCAGAAACTCTGCTTTCATGGATTCATCCAGTGACCTCCCTTTTAGTGTGGTAATCCCCTGTCAAAATACTTGATCCTTGTGATGAATAAAGTCATTTTCTAACTCGATCTGGGCAGCGTGATCGCTGTCATAGCAGCTGTCCTGACCTCCAGCTTCTAGTATTTTAAACTCTGATCACACACACACACACACGTGGTGATGCACTATTTCTCCTGAAATCACCCTGAAAAAAAACAGAATTGGGAGTGACAGCACCACCAGGTGTAGTATCTCCAAGAGAACCCAGTTTCCCAACTCTTCAGGATGGTTAATTATCCACCAGGACTACCCAAACTCTAAGGGAAACAAGGAGGTGAAATTGCTGGGGGGGGGGGAAAAGGCTTTTTTTGCCACAGGGAGGTGATTTCAATTAACCTTGCAAAGGTTGAACTCATTTCCCCCCTTGCCTGGGTGACTTTTTTTGTGCTTTTTTCCAGCTTCTGGAGGCACCCAGAGCCCCGCAGCAGCACGGGGTGGGCTGGGGAGCAGCAGCAGCACCCAGCAGAGCTGGCATGACAAAGATGCTCTTCTGGAGAGCTTGACAGGGATTATTTGAGGGGTTTTTTCCCAAATGTTTTTTTTCCAAATGGCTTTTTCAAAATGGCTTTTTCAAGTGATATTTGTATCCCACATAACTGGAAGTTACTTGGGTGTTCTCTCCATTTCCCATGTTTTCCACACGTAGAATCCAGCCAAAAAAATCTGCTTTCCTTCAATGTCTTGGGAAGCCAAAAGTTCCTCATTTTTTGTCAATATTGCCTGGTAAATATAAATGGTTCATTTGAAGTCTCAGGACAATCATGCATCTTGAAATCCCATGCAACAGCTCCCAGCACACCTCTCCCACATCCACATTCTTCCCATTTAATCCAGTTCCATCAAAATGTAATGAATAAATAAAGACAGGAAGAGAAATGAAACAAAAAGTCCATTTTGACAGTAATTCTTCTATAAAGTGTATATTTAAAATGTACTTTTCATTTCTTCTAGATCCCTAACTACTACTTGGAATTGTATGAATGCAACAACCAGTTTGTTTTCCCAAAGTCTCTACTAGAGTTATTTTTTATAAATTGGCAAAAAAAGAACAAGTTTGCTATACTGAAAAAGTACATATTTTAATATTTTTATATAGTTTATTAATAGCTTAATTTAAAAATTTGATCTCACAAATTAAAATACAAGGTTGGCACCCTCTTTATCACAGCTTAAACTGAACTTTCAGACACAGCTGGTATTTATCTGACCACCTAACACTGCAGGAACAGCTTCACTCCAAAGAATGCTAACAAGGGAGGAAGAAAAAAAAAGAAAGGGAAAAAAAAAAAGAGGCAGAACCAGCTGGCTACAAAACAACTGGGGGGAGGGATGGGACATGAAAATAAATAAACCTGTTTAAACCACCAAATCTCCTAGGAAAACAGAACACTATCCCAAAAGCAAACAGGGAAATTCTATTTTATTTAAAAATGAGGTTGCAGAGACCACTCAAGAAGATCCCCTTGGGGACAGTTTGACCTCTCCCTCCCTGCTTGGGTAAGACTGGGACAGCCAAGCAGCATCCCTGCCATTCACCAGCCAGGCACAAACCCCAACTGCTCTTGGAATTATCCCCATAATCCCCAGAAATAATGCAGTGGTCCCCACACACTGTGCCAAGCAATTCCTGCTGGGTGAAACCTGGAATTTCAGCAACTCCAGGCTCATTTATGGATTTATGGACTAGAGTTTTCCTGCATAAACTATCTGGGCTTGAATGCAATAAACCAAATTGTGATCTAACAATCAGAGGGAGGGGAAGGAAACCAAGGTCAAGAAAGAAAGAGAGAAGGAAAATTACTGTAATATCTTACCTTTACTGCCAGTATTTTTCCACTGGGGACATGATATGCCCTGCATGAGGGAAAAAATTAAATAACTTGAGATGACATAAAATTACCTCTGTACATATGTGCAACATGTATGCATTAATTTCACAGAAAAATTACTTGGAGCTGGTATGTTTTACCTTCAGCCAATTTCATAGAGCAGTCCTAAAGAAAGACTGATGAAAACAATTGATCAAAAGAATAGACTTCCCATGAAAGAATTCAGCAGGGTTTTGGATCTGCATGTTTTCTATCAGATCTATGCATTAAACTGTAGGAACACACCTGTAAGTATGGATTTATCCACTTCCACATGTGCTTTCCAGCAACTAAAATTATGACAGAGCCATTGGTCAGAACTTCTCCTAAAACAAGGTTTATCAGGCAGATTTGCCAGTCCTGGGGGTATTTTCAGTGGGGAGGAAGTGAGATTCATATCTCAATTAAAGTGAAGTAAACCAGGTAATGACTGATTTATCATAAATTAAGGAGCTACAGAAAATGCTGGCAAAATGAACTTGCTGCATTTGTATTTAAGATTGGTGTGTGTGTGGATATAAAAGGTTAGAAAGCATTACTGCTAATGCTCACACACCCCCAAAATAATCTTCCACACTATTTCAGGAGCAGCTTGCCTTCATTTCTTAAGACAAACATTTATAATTAGGTATTTAACAAGGCTTTGTGCAGTTCTAAAAATAAACCTGTAAGAAAATAAAAAGGTAGGAGGTGAAAAGGATGTAAAAACCCAATAGAATTTTGCATAAAACCAAAACCCTTAAAGGTTTTCCTCTTCACTAGTTTTGTTGCTTCATACTGACTTATGACACCATGCACATATGCATATGTGTAATGTCATATATGTGGCACTAACTTTAAAGAATTAAAATATTTTACCACTCTATACCTCTAGAAGAAGAAGAAGGTTTAAAAAGGATTTTTTAAGCACACAAAATCATACATGGAACAGGGGGAGACTATTGTTTAATCTTATTTATAGCCCTGAGTGCTTATATAATTTCTGTTAATAGCTCAGAAGTTTTCAGAACTTCACTTTATTTAATAATTCACAGATCAGCATCTGTGGCATCAGCTTTTAGGAACGACCAGCTTCAAAATTACCAAAAAATCAGTGTTATTTAATAGCAGCACAAGATGGAAAAAAAAGGAAAACCAGCAGAGGAAGCTCTGCCAGCCTGGTGGCTGCATCCATAATCCATGAACCCCATGGAGGAAATGAACTCTGCTGTAACTAGGGCTGAATCAACAGTGGCAAAACATTATGGACTTAAGATGAGCAGAAATGATAAGAAAGTGAACAGGTTGAGATAGCATGCTTAACGTCTGTTAGCTTAATATGGACTGTGCTGGGCAGTTTGGCAACTTAATTAGCTTGTCAAGAAAGCTGATCTTTTTTTTTCCATAAGAGAGATCTCCTGTTTCCAAGTGAATTAAAAGGGGGAAGAGTTGATTATTTAATTATGATGCACGCTAATTCATCCGTGGAAGTTTGGGTTAAGTTTCCAGCAGAGGGCAGATACCTGGTTTGGTTTACAGAGCACTGACAGTACCAATTTAACATTTAATTATTGCTGAGAATTGGATCACAAAGGAGATACCATGCCCATGGGTACAGCATGTCCAGAGCCTCTGCTACCTGGGAGGAAAGGAATTTGTTTACTCCAGGCTGCTCCTGCATCTCGGTTGTCCTGACCTTCCCTCAACACAATAACTGTAAAGTGATTAATGAAGGTTGAATAGGAGCTTTGGTTACACCAAAAGACAACCCTACACCTCTGTAGGGCTTTAATTAACAGCTAACACTTCAAATTAGGCTGTAGTTGCTACAGTAATTACCCGTTCCAATCAGTGTGGAGGGAAAATGGTTTTTGTTAGAAATTATGTAGAAAAATATGCTGGAATTGATCATTTTGGGTCCAGTCAGCACAGTAAAGCCTGAAGATTTACTACCTTCATGCAGCTCCAGGAGGATGCATTAAAAGAAAAAAAAAAATCACAAATAATAGGCACAGCATGAAGGAAAAGATGCTCTAAGTCTCCGAGGAGATGAAACATACTCTGGAAATACCAAGGAGTTGTCAGCTCAGGAGCCAACCCTCAGATTTCAGAGTCATCCCCAAAAGTAAGCAACCAAACTCATCATGGCAGAACCAAAGCAAAGCAGCAAAAAGCAGAAGGTTCCTCAGCCACGTTCCTCACTTCCCTGAGCACAAACTTGAAAATCTTCCAGGCTGAGGCAAAGGCTGAAGGATGCTGCCTGATGAACAGCTCCAGCTCCTCTTGCTAGGAAACCATTTGAGCAGAGCCTGACAGCAGAGACAAGGGGAAACAGTTGCTAAATAGCTGCTGAACTACTTGTAGGAAAAGAACAGAGATTAAATGCATCAAAATGCAAAATATTCAAGGAAAATGTTATTCTGATGTCTGCAAAATTTTACTCCTTGCAGAAATCATCTCTGGCAACATAAGTTAATTCTTCTTCTCTCTCTTTCTCGTTTTTTGTTTGGTTTTCTGTTGTTTTGTTCTTTCTTATTAATTTTCTTGCTGGGGTTTAGTTTTGCTTTGCTTTTGCCCCACCAAAGCTCTGAGGGATGATTGCCAGCAGGTTGCTATAAATCACTTATTGTTAAGGAAAGATGGAAAAGAGAGAGACAAGCTCTGCAATCACAAGTTAAAAAGATTTATTTTGAACACTTGATGCCAGTGTCAGCTGTTTAAAACACACAAATTATTGTTTCAGCTTTGGAGCATTTTGCCAATTTATTTCTTTATTTAAAAGCAGAGCTCAGAAATCCATTTTGGGGTGTCCCTTTTAGAAGACAATGCTTTCTTCTCAAATTCACCAAAGGTGCTGAAGAAGACGTGGTAGGAGAAAAAGCTGTAGATACCTCAAGCTGATTTCTGGTGGCATCCTACAAGTGTAAGAGGATGGCAGTTGAAATTTCCATCTTAAGTCTCAGAATATATGTGGAAACTATACAAGGGAATAATTCCTACTTGTTTTCCACAGAACATGAAGATTTTTCATGCCAGCAAAGCATTCTTTCTTGGTGCTCTGAAGGATATTTTAGTTCCTATCTGAAATATGGACTTGGGACCAACTCTGCACTCAGTTGAGTAACCAGTTTAAATCACCAGGTGGGGAGAAAGTTGATGAACAATATGCAGAGTGTCCCTTAATATTAGCAGGGACCAAGTGAAGAGATGGTTGTTGAACTACAACTAAGCTTTAATAACTCAAGACTGACCAAGGAAAGAAGAAATCTTCAGGGAGGATGGAGAAAAGTAGTGACTTTCAGACTCCTCAGGAAAAAAAAAATGCTCCAAAAACCCAGCACTGCAGGAGCTCTGAGAAAGGGGAAAACCAGAACAAGAAAGCTGGATGCTGGAGAGGGAGAGGGTGAGTTTTTGGGGGGTTTTCTTTCCCCCTGCCCTGGCACAGCTGCCACCTCCTTGGGGGAACTTCTCCTGAAGGTGCTCACCTCGGGAGGCAGAGCTGGGGGTCCAGGGAAAGGAGAAGCAGCCACCACCCATCACCTCTACTGAAGCATTCCCACTGGGAAGGAGAAATGTAAATCTCTTCCTTGGCATTCCCACTGGAGATCATTATCCTGAGCCCCCAACACCCATTGCAACCAACAGCTTCTAAGCAAGACTGGCACAGTTGTCTCAAATGTTTTATTAACCTTGACGATTTAACCATCGTCCCCAGACGTTTCAAGCCCTGAGGGGACCCATGCAAGCCAAGTCCTTTAGCAGAACTTTGTCTCCTCTGCTCTGAAAATGGAGAGAGCCCCTCAGGGAGCCCCCAGCTCCCTAGGAAAACCTGGGTTATTTTAGGGAATCAAAAAAAAAAAAATACTGGTGTGAGCAAGCCTGCACTCTGCTCGAACAAAGCCCTCCAGCTAAGCTGGAAAAACTTCTGCTGGACCATGGAGTACAGTGTGTGCATCCCTTGTGTTCCAGAAAAGAAAAATCAATATCATGGAAAACTAGAATAGGGCTTTGGGGGAACTACCAGCTCCTCAGCATCTCTCCCCCCCCTATCCCCTTGTATTTGAAGTGTTTCTGCAAGAAATGAAATCAAAACCTGGAAGCATCAGGAAGCAGCTGGTTTCTGGTTTAAAAATAATAATAATAATTAAAAAAAAACAAACAAAAAAAGGTAGCTGAATTTCACACTGCCTGCTTTATTCTTCCTGGGGTCTACTGCAAAGAAAACCAGAGGAAGGATATAACATAACCTTGGCTCAAACCATTTTTTTCCCCTAATATTTAATGCTAAAAATTCCACACAGTTAATACACTGAGTTTCTTTCCACTCAGTCCAAAAGTAAAACAAACAAAGCCAACCAAACAGAACCTGCACAAGCTTCATAATAAATAGCTGACATGTCAGACAAAAAATTTCTCCCTCTTTTAACTTGCTTAGACTAACAGTTTTATATTCTCTCTGTGAGAAATTTTACCTAAAAGCACAGTGGGGAGCTGCATTACCTGCTGTGCATGAGGTATCATTTCTTCCAGGGCAAGCAAAGAATTAACTTCAGGTTTCAGCATTGCAGGCACTCAAGAGAAACAGCAATTTTCAATTTGTTTCCTAATTTTTAATTGTAAAGCATTTGCCCACATGTGAGTGACTCAAGGATGCTCAGATCAAAAGCACAGATTGAGGATGCAAAGATCCCTTTCTCAAACAGCTTTTCCACAAGTGTAGGGTAACTTTTGACTCCAAACCAAGCTTACAAGTACCTGGAAAAGTGAAAAGTGAAAAAGTGGAAAGTGAAATTAAATCCAGTCTCCTCCTAGAAATAAAAATTCATTCAAATTACTAGCTCATGCTGCTCAAGCACTGCAGAAGCCTCCAGCAGTCCACCATGCAGAAGCTCCTGCTTCCCACCTCTTCACTCTGGAAATCAGGAAACATTTTTCTATTTTACCCCTTGATTGCCACAGGAGCGATTTCTAATCAATAAGAAGTTCCTTGGCAAGCCCAAATGATTCAAGGGAAAGCCATGACCTGTCTGCTATGCCCATGAGTCAGTCCTTTCCCTTCCTAGAAATATAACTAACATCAGCAAATCTGACAAAATGATGTACAGAGAGTGCTGCTCCAGCAGTGCTGGGACTGCAGGATGTAGGGATGGGATGGGATGGGATGGAATGGGATGGGAAGTGGGATGGGATGGGATGGGATGGGATGGGATGGGATGGGATGGGATGGGATGGGATGGAATGGGATGGAATGGGATGCTCTCCTCTGGTCAAGGCACCAGAAAAACTTCCAGCTGAAGCCACTAACTCAGATCTGCTGCAGCTCTGCTGGCTCACAGTCCAGCCCCCCTGCAGTAAGCAGGGACACCCACAAGTAGATCAGGTTGCTCAGAGCCTCACATCTAAACCAACTTCCCTCTCAAAGTGGGGCTGCAGCAGGGGATGAGCTTTCTCCAGCTCTCTGCTGAAAGCCTCAAAGATAGAGATCCCCTGACTCTCTCATGCCCTGTTATGGTGCTGCAACATCCTTCTTGTGGAGAAGTTCCTCCTGCTGGCCAATCTCAACTTCCCAAGTGGCAACCTGAGCTCACAGAATTAAACCAGAAGTTTTTCACGACTTTCCTCCTAGATCTGGTGCCTTCTGCTTCACACCACTGTATGTATTCATTAGGTAATAACATCAAGACACCATTTCACTTGTTAAAAATGGTCAATATGTTTCCTCACACCTCTACCAGCTCACCTGGAGCACTGCATGGATGAATAGCAGAGGAATTCCTCCAGACACCCTCCTCACTTGATGCATGCAAAGGGCTCTGTGACCAAGGCAGTTCTGTCCCAGCAGAAATGCACAGTGACATGGAAGCCCTGGGCTGATTATCAGAGTTAAAAAGTTAACACAAAACACTCTGGTTGCCAACACGCAGCACCTTCAGATGTCAGGGCACTGAACGGAGTCAAACTGAACATTTCCCTGCCCTGTGAGAAATAACCTGGAGCAAAATGACTGTGCCAGTGTCACACGAGATGAACACAACTCTCTAAGTGTTATGCATTGCAGAATGACACACAAGTCACCAGCTGCAAACTATATGCAGCAAATCACCCACAGATTTGGTTTACTGTTCATTTTTTCTTTTTTTATTCCTCCCCTCCTCTCTTTTTTCCCTAGTACTGCCACTGGCTGTCGTGCTCCTGGTCAGACTCTGGCAGCTTAATGACAGAATTGTCACGTAATCAGATGGCCATCTAAAGAAACAGATTCAAATTGTTTCTAGGAAATAAACACTTTGACAGTTGTTGCCTTCTGCAATAGACAAACACATTAGCCTGACTCTCTGGCTGGTAAAACAGGAAATCCAAAGTGCACAGCAGTTGTAAAAAGGAGCTTTTATGGGGACTGTGCTAGTTGAAACAGCAATCTATGCCAACCTTCCCTCTAAAATCCCATTACAGATGCTTGAGTACTGGCTGCAAAATTATTTGTTGTTAAACTAGAAAAACGAGCAAAAAAAAAAAAAATACTTGTGTCGACATGTTCAACTTTTCAAAAGAGCAAAATTGGCACTGGAAGATGCATAAAGAAAATGCAGAATAGCAAAATGTCTCACTTAACCAGCTCTGGGGGAAAGCAGCAGCTCTGGCAGCCAAGCTGAAGCACAGCAGAATGAATCCCTCACCTCTCCCATGCTGTAACCTACCACTTTTTCCATCTGTTACCACTTCCATTGCTCCTTCTTCTCCACTGAAGTCACACGTTACAGGGTCAACCTTGAAAACTGGATTTACAAGTTTTTCTCCCCTTGCCACTCAGTCCCTGCTCCTTAGGATGACCTGTACTGCAGGTGGAGGTGGCTCAGCCTTGACTCTGCTCCAGGAGGCTTTGGCGTCACCAACACCAGGTCACTCACTACCACAAGACCAACCCTGATCAGCTGCAGACACAGTTAATGGGTTTCAGCTGCTGGATTTAAACCAGCCAAAAGGACAAAGAGCAGTCATAAGCTTGGACTGACACAGACATTATCTGACACAGCATAAAACCTGACAGTGCAAAGAGAACCCATGGTGATTTGGGGAAGAAATCTGAAGCAAGAGTGAGCCAAAACACACATCACATCCTGTGGTGATGGCAGTTCAGATGTTACATCTCTCCACAGAGACCTAAACCTGGATTTTCTGCATGAGCAAACTGTTTGTGGTCAGGACACTCACAGGGTAAAAATTATTAAGGAAAAGAAAGCTGTTGAGTAAGGCAGTGATGACCAGCAGTGGAAAAGAGAGCTCTGCCAAGAAGCAGAGTTTCTGGATATTCATTGCAACAGCTGAGGGAACATATTCTTCTAGGGATGGTTCATTTTCAAGTAGAGAGTTTGCTCTTCCCCAGAGCAGGCTGAGAGCACAGACTTTGGGAGGTTAGTGAGGGTTACACTGTGCAATCACTGCTGGGTTGCAGACACCATCATGATGAGAAACACTCAATCTCTGCATTACTCCTCTTGTACTTCTAGCATTTCAAAGAATAAAAAAACTATTCTATGCCAGGGAAGAGTCAGAACCTCTAAGCTTGGCTCTGGCAAATTCCACCAACCCTCTAGTCCAGGGAGTGTTATTTGTACCCAAGATCCAGATGGCATCATCCACATCAGGGCAAAAGGCACTGATGCTCACATCCCCACCCCCCTCCCCAGGAATCCCAAACTCCTATTTTCAGGATTACTATTCCCTTCATCTTCCAAGCCACAGGCATGCAATGCAAACAAAACAACTTTAATTTAAGAATCATCCAGTTTCTAATTAAACAGCCATAGGCAGCTGGCTGGATACATTTTAATCAGTTTCAATAACCTATTGATTGTATACTGAAGCTTAAAAATTAAAAGTAAAAAGATGACCGGGGAATTGTCCCATCTGAGAACAACAGTAGAACCCTCTGTAAATAACTCCTCTTTTAACCATCAGCTAAATGAACACTTCAATACTGCAGTACAAAGTCTTCTGCAAAATTACTTTAACTAACAAGCAGAAATTTATCAGCTTCAGCCAAAATCAATGCTGAAATCAATTTGAACACTGGTTGTGTCTAAAGGGGCTCATTGGCAATTTAGGGAAATTACACCATGTAAATGCCTGTGCTTTAATTGAACAGTTTCATCAACTAGGCTGTGATTGCTGTCCATTCATTTATTTACTTTCACTGCAGCTACCATTCTGCAAAGGAATGGTTTTTGTCAGACTTGAAGGAGGTACTTTATCTTCATTTTATGCACTTTTGTGCATAACAGATCTTATGAGGCAGGCGAGTGATAGCTGGGGTCAAAAGAAACAAGTGAACAGCAATCACTGGTCAGTCTTGTTTAAACTGCCATGGTAATATGCAGAAATTTGGTGGGGTATTTCTAACTTAAGTCCAGTTCTTACTGTTCCAATGCTTTTCAGTGTGGCTAAAAACAAACCAAAACAAAAGAAACAGAAATCAAATCCTGAACTGCAGCACGAGAATGCAGGGAAATGGGATTTTTCAGGCTTTAGGTGTCCACAGACCTGTTTTAAAGCCAAACAAAACACTGAACATGACTGTACCTCCTTTTTTTCAGAGCTGCATCAAGGACCAGGCTGGGACAAGCACAGTGTTTAAAACATAACAAGAAAATCTGCTGGGAAGTACAACAGTGAAGCTTTTTGGGTTGTCCCTGCAGGCGCAGGGATGGGGCTCAGCTCCTGCTACTGCTCCTGCTTTGCTCCCTTGGGAAAAGCATTTCCCTGTCTCTGTTGACCCTCTGCCACGTGCAAAGGATGACCCTCACCTCCATTTCAAAAGGGCTGAAATAATCTGTGAATGCAAGTACTTGAGAACGGGGAGAAATCACTGTTATTGTAGTGCACATGCACGCAGAAAAGAAAAAAAAAAGGAGAGCAACAGCTCTGCCTGGATTTACACTGGCTTCCCACAACATTTGAAGAAGTTACCACTTTTGAAGAACAAACTGGGATTGCAGAGACCCTCTTGAGGGATCTCCTTCATGCCAGCACCAGGACAACCCAAAAAGAGCAAACCTTGCTGAGCCAATGCTCCTCAAAACTCTCTCTCCTCACAATTCCATCCCTGTTCCAGCAAGTCAAGCTGCATCACCTCCACCTCCCTCACCCTCACCCACAGCTAAATCTCCTCCAGCTCCCCTCCCTCCAGAACTGACACCACTTTTCCCTGCTAATGATCCAGAGGATCTGCAATCCACTGGCACAGTTTGTCTTGCAAGAGATTGCAGCTTCCCAGCTGCCTCGCCAGGCGCTGTGTTTAATGTGCTAATGGGGCACCCCAAGGCTGGGGGAGATAAGAGAATAAAGAAAGGGGCATATGCTGGAATGTACAAACAGCAAAATTGCTCAAGTCAATTGCTCAAACAAATTAAGCTTCTGCATTTATCCTTATTTTCCCCAGCTATCTGATTCTTCTGGGTGGTGCATCAGCAACAGCCACGAATCTCCCAATTACTCAAGCTAAAGGGAACTCGAGTTCCCTCGTCTGGTTTGGCAGCATTGTGCTCAGATGATAACCTATTCTCCTTTTTCCTCCTTTCTCTCCCAGATGCTAGGTGATTTCACAAATTAATTACAGCATCATTGGGATTTGATGTTTATTTTGGTATATGGAGTGTTCCAGCTCGCTGCTGCCAAAGAGTCCTCTAACAGAACCTAAAGACACACAAAAAGCCAAGCAAAAACTACAAAACATGAAATAAGAGGCAAATGTTCTTTTTGCTGGTGCATAAAGGAAGGAAACAGAGTTCAAAGACACTTTTTGAATATACAGTTTGGGATTATTTGCACGTTTTCACATATTTTTGAAAATACAAGTGAAAGCAAAGCAAGAATAATTGACTGGTTTTGCCCTAACTCCATGGCTGTTATAAAATTCCTTAATTAAGAAAATAGTGTATCAAAAGGTAGGGGGAAAATAACAAAGTCAAACAACTATAAAATGTCTTCTTTTTAGAGCAGGAAAAACATTAAGATTCAGCAAGTTCTCACTAGAAATATTGCTATAAAGTATTGATTTTTTACCAGACTCAATTGACTGAAAAGTTGTTTGTATAGCAATATTGGCCAAACCAATATACTGGAACAATTTTGCTACACACAGTAATCAAGTGTATTTCTGAAGTATAATTATACTGTCATAAAAATAAAGCTAAGATACCTCTTCTCCAAGCAATAAAACAGTTGCAGCTGTAAAGAACTCAAATAAATGAAATACATTTTCTAACTAAACATAGCGTCTTCCGAAGAGAACAAAACCACCTCTCCCCCTCTCCCCCCCCTTAAGCCAAGGTTAGCAAGAAAAGTGATCAATACTTCAATCTCAATAAACTATTTCAATAGTAGTTAATTCACGTGGAAAGAGAGGCTGAAAATTTTTGCTCAGCCACCTGCAACACGCTCTCTTGTCTGCTGAATGCTGATAATACATCATTGCCATAATGGATATGACTTAGTATAAAAAGAGAGGAAAAAAGAAAAAAAAGGGGGGGTGGTAGTGGTGAAAAAGAGATACCAGGCAGCCAGGCTTGCTCTTTAGATTCAGATCAATACTACACAGGGCCTCTCTCCTGAAACAAACCACCAGCACGGGCTGCTGGAAGAGGAAAACAGCCAAACGTTTGCAATTAATTTTATTTGACAAATGTTCATTGATTTACTGGAACAAAATATATGTGGGCTGCTATCTATGACCAGTGCAATCCAGCTACCTGTAAGTATTCCATTTTGCAGCCTCTTACTGGCTTGTGCAGCACAGATGCTCCTCTGGCAAGGGAGAAGCAGCTTCCCTTTACGAAGGGGCTGATTGTTCCAAGGTGGGAAGCTCTGTCCAGGCTTTGTCCAAAGCACCTCACCACAAAACTGTAAATGCCAACTCCCTGCAACACCAGCAACCAGCAGCTCTCCAGGAATGAAGGGCTGAATTGAGACAACTCTTCCAGCAGGACATAAACCTGGGAAGATCTGAGAGGGACACAAAGCTGAGGAGATAATTTGGGAAGGAAGAGATATTCTGTATTTATATCCTGCTAATCTTTGCACTGCAAAGAAGGTCAAACTTTAGGGATGTGTAAAACATCCACGCATAAAATACACAATCCCTGGAGACCTGCACTGGAGAAAATCCTGTGAAATCACCTCAAGTGCTGATTTAAAACATGAACACAATAAAAAGGAAAGAGAAAAGTAGAAACATTTCCCAGATACAGAAGAAGGCTCATGTTCTAATTTTTTTTTTTTTACTTTCCCAAATTGCAGGCAAATGCAACACTCCCCCACTTAACAAAGCAGACATCAGCCCCCATAAGGCAGCAAGTCAATGCAGAAGAAGTGCCAGAAGTTTTATGTATTCCCTCCTGTGCTATTACCCTCTGTGCCTTGAGTATTCATGTCTCTGTTCCTTCATCACCCCTGCAGACTCCAAACTAAAGCAGCAAAAAGAGAAAGCACCAACTAAAACACCAAAAGAGAAAGCCATGCTACACACAAAGCAGGCACATAACTACACAGCCCTTCAGAAATAGAAAGAGAAGTCAAAATGTGCCACTTTGCCTTCACAGAGAATTTCACCCAGATTTTCTGCAAGGATTTTAATTAATGTACAATGTGTACTTGGCATGTGGCACCGTTAGGAAATAATGACACATTTCCATACCACCTTGAAGCACTGGATCATAAAGCATGGCCTATGAAAACACAGATGTGAGCTGTTCCAAGTGTGCTGGGCAGACACAAGTTGACAGACATTAAGCTCAGCAGATCCTGAGGGCAAAAAGATGAGGGAAGCACTTGTTCACTTGCCTTGGTTCATGTTCACTGGACTTGCAGGAGGATGGAGAAGGAGTGTTAGTGTGACCTGCTGTGGCCATGATTTCATATGGTTAGCTCCTAATTTCTGCTACTTTTCTCAACCTGTGTGGGTTCCCTCATTTTAAGGGATATTCCCTGTCCCTAACTGGGGAACTCTGGCCCCTCCAGGGACTTCCACAGGGACCAGAGCATGTGGTCCTCCTGTGGAATGCTTCTCCCACCCACATCCACTCCTGGAGCCTCCATCAGTGTCCAGGGAAAAGAAGCAATCACCATTACACCAGAAAATATCACAGTCACTGACTGAGCTATAAAGTTCACCCCTCTCTCTCAAATCTTTCTTATTATAAAATAAGGAAACAACACTGTTTTCTGCAAGTTTGTTGGTTGAGGAATATCCTTCAACAAGAGGAGGTCAATGAGATTTCTGAACTACATTCCATCTACAAGGCTAACCTGATTCCTGAAGACTCCAGTCATTTCAAAGCCTGGATTTGTTCTCCTTTAAGGTTTTGGAAGTCCACTTTCATTAAAGCTTTTGCAAGGAGAGTCGTTTAGCAGTGCTGGCAGCCAATTAGAAACTAAACTAAATGCACCGTAGCTTTTAAACCATTTTAAAAAAAATGTTAATATCAAAGTTAAAATGTCTAAGGTATAAACAAAATCATAATGGGATGCTGGGTTACTGTATATGGTAAATAGCTCTCTGGAGGAAACCTTTATTACTCCCTCAGGGCTTTCTTACAAAGTATGGATTTCTTAATTCCTAGAGGAATATTTTTCATACACCACTGCAGACTATTAAGTACCAGATATTACATTATGGAGTTTAAACTTTGCACTATGCATGAGAAAGACTTTCCTGTCGAGAAAACTCTATCTCTGCTATTATGCTCTTTACAATATTAAAATTAATCCTGGCTGCAGGGTATGAGCTTCACTACCAAAATTTGGGGGAGTTTATCACTTAACATATTCATCAGCCTGTGTGCAAAGCTGCTCGGAAGGGAAGGAAGTCACTGCAACACTGGAAGGGGGAACTGCTCATTTTGATTTACCAGGGAAAGGCAGAGCAATGGTGTCATCACATCCCACTGGTGTCACCACATCCCACTGGTGTCATTCCCACCTGGCACTGGGTTAGCAAAGGGTGTGGTGAGGCAGCAAGAATCATGGCATTGCAAATACTGAAGGCAATTCATTACACTTCAGGACATTTCAAGTTCCACTTGTGAACCATTAACTTGTTACACCCAGGAGGGATTCAAAGCTAAGCATTAAAAAGATAATAAAAATGCACCAGCCCTCACAGCACCCAAGAGCAGATACCTTGTAAATATGGAAAGACAATTCTCAAAAAGTTTATGGAGAGAATTTATGCAATAACCTTTTCTGAAGAGCAGCGACAGCCTAGCTACCTCTCAATACAAGTCTAAAGGGTGAAAAAAAGAGGAAAAAATTAAAAAAGGAAAAAAAGGAGTGCTGTTAAATTCTGTTTTAAAAATTTTTCAGTGAAATTCAACACTCACTTGTAGACTGTGCCTCCATTGCCATGACCGAGGATGTCTCGATACCGTATGTCTTGTTCATTCATCTCCACAAGAAAGAAAGAAAAACAAAAGAGATGTCATGCTGTGGATGGAAATGTCAAGGAAAAGCAACTCTGGGCCATAAACAACAAGCAGTCTGGGTCATTTCAAGTTCAGCTGCAAGAACGAGAAGATCAATACAACATTTGCTGTCCAATTTATAAAAGACGATACCAAGGGACAAAGTGATGGAAAGTTTAATGACAATTTGTTTGCCTGGGTCATTTCATTAAAGTTTGATAAAAGGTGTCAAAATGGAATGATATAATATAGCTCAAGAGGGTCAGGTCACAGATACTGATAGGAAAAGGGTCTCCAGAACAGCACATAACCAAAGCCAAAGTTGGAGGTGAATGGAAACAATCCAACAGAAAACTGTCAGCTGAAGTATGGTTAGAAAAGTTTTATGATTTATTCTGGAATCAGCATAATTGATAGTAATTGGGTGACAGTTCTGTCAGCAGGGTTGCTCTGCAGTGCTTCCTTTATATGACTTTTAATTGAGGGAAGTATGCTGAAAAATTAGTCTTGAACTGCTACCCAATAAAAATCCTTTTCCTTGGAATACACAACTAAATGCTCAGCCTTTCTGCTCAGTGGGACAACTCTCCATAGCTGATGATATCCTCAGATATTTCAGCAGAAGCCTGACACAAGGACTGAACATTGCAGATGCTGGAATCTGGGGTCTTTCTCAAACAGGTTTGCAAGAGCAATTCAAAGGTAAAACTACAGTTCAACCTTCTCCTGAACAAACAGAGTTACACTGCTCTTCCAGCTAAACCACCTATGAAAAAAACCACCAAACCACTGCAGATATTTTGGAATAAACCTGCACTTTGAAATTAAAATACTTTAATGGGAGGAAATTCTGGGCTGCATGCATTTGCTGTTCCAAAAAGATCTCCTCCATTGCCTGATCCATTTAAGTAGTGAAAGTCTGGAAAAATCCCTTGTAAAAAATATATTTTCCAAGGAATTTGTTAACAATTAACTTGTTTCCATTAACTATTCTTATTTGATAGAATACCAAGTTAAACATTTGACATGGGCTGGCATAGATCTTAAAGGCTCTGCCATTTTGTGTGTTAAAAAGCACAAAAAAACCCCCAAAAAACCCTTAATGATACCTCTGCTCTGCTACCACTGATGTGATTAGAGCTCACGTAAGCACATCTGAGATAGCTTCAAATGAGCTGTTTCAAGCACCACTAGCACCATGGTGGGAGCCATGCAGAGTTTGCCAGAAGCTACCTTAATCTGTATTTATCCAACTTCTGAAATGGCTTTTCAGATTCAGCAGGGACATGTGCTCCCCCAGTACCAAGCATCCCCTTCCCCAGGATGTCAGGGAAAATCAGAGGAACTTTGCCCCTGGCTTCAACTGGAAGAAGTAAGGGATGGTAACAAGCTGCAAGGCCCTAAGGAGTCAATACTCAGCATGTTTTATGAATAAAAAAGAGTGTATTTAATTGATTTTTAATAGTATGTTTTAAGGAGAAGAATTATGAACTCCAAAATGTGTGGGGTTTTTTCACCACCTGAATAAAAAAGCATTCTTGTTTCTTGCAGGAAAGTTTTCCTCTGCATTTCTTCCAGTGAGGTCAAAATCAGAGTTCTGAGAAAATCTGTAATATACCTCAAAGAAGAACCTGGCAATAAATTGCTACCTACTCATAGTCAAACCTGGGCCAGGTATCTGAAGAGGGTATGAAATGGTCCACCCAAGTATCAAGGATTATAACAAAAAGGAATTATTATTTTATTACTCTAAGCTATCTTGCTTATTGTATCAATCAGAAAATGAAAATAAAGAGGTGGGGGGAAAAAGACACCCCACGAGGAACAGTAATTCAGGAATGGGTTTTAAAACATGTCAAGAATCCATACTGGATTCCTTGAAACCAAAAATAATTTCTAGTAAACTCATTAATTTGAAGCACCCACTGTGTTTAAGGAGTTCTGCTCTTCCAAGCTGGAAGACTTTAATTGACCTGTTTTTGAGGTAACAACAAACATCACTTTCCTGCATCCCCAACCATATTCTTCTAAATAAAACTCCTAAAAAAGAAACCAAACAAAGCCACAAAGCCCTAAACATCTTTGCTTCTTGGGGTGAAAAAAAGATTTTTTTTTTTGTAGTTACACAAGTTAGGAGCAACAAATTGAGCAGAAGCAGGGACATAAAAACATATTCTCTTCTTGCTAACTGGTAAAAGAAGAACCAGAAAGCCAGGGTGAAGGAGGAGGAGTGGGGTGGGGTGGGGTGGAGGGAGGATCTGCCAGCAACCGATAGAGAGATAAAGTGTGATTTACTGGCTCAAATAAAGATGCCCAAAACATGTGGTGATTTACTTATTTTACTGGGAAAACTGGACTCTCAATCATAAAATGATAACCTAATAACAATGAACTCGACAGTAAGGACTGGAATATTAAAGCTGCAAACCCAAGTTGGATTGGCTGCCAGTCTGAAGAGAATTAATGAAAAAGCCCAAACAGACTTCAATTACGGATCAGCAAACAAAACATCCCCAGCTCAGCCCTGCTGGTTCTGAGGAAAATCAGTGTCCATCTCTTGTAAATCATTAAAACCAAAATGCTCAATTAATCCTTATTTTATATGTAGAGGCCTGAGAGAGGCAAAGTCCTGTGGCCATACCTTTGCCTTTGGAATCGAAGCAATCATGGTTTCAGAAAGCAGTCACACTCTCTGAGCAGACAATTGAAGAGATTTAGTAAATCCCACTTTATAGAGCAGAGACTAATGGGAAAACACAAGCCAGTCAAATGTTTCTTATGAACTGTTGACACTATATCAATGCTGAATCAATTGGTGGCATTTACTCTGAGTGACAGAAAAGAAATAAATATTTATATCACATCACCTATATCAATGAAGCCAGGCAGAAAGCTATTTCTAACCTGTCAATATTTGATTATCTTGAAGAATCATGTCCCCTTCTTTTAATGATTAATATGAATTCCTTATTAAACCTAAATGGAAACTACCAGAGGAATATCATTATGAATGCCTGAAAGCATAAACTGCCAAAAATTAATAAAAAATAATAACCCAACCCATATTTAAGTAGTGTTAAGTGTGACTTAATTCCCCAAAAGGGGGAAAACTTCAAGTTAGAGCTAGAAACCTATTTCCAGTTGCAGATCTGTGACCAGATTTTGCAGCACAACAAAAAGCATTTTGTCTTGGCAGCAAGCAGTGTAACTCCTGTATAAATAAAAGGCAGTATCAAGACTTTATTCTGAATTTATTTTTAATGGGTTAAAATAACATTTTTTAATATCACAGTATGAATCATGGTTTCTTTGTATCTAAAATTCTGCTATGCAGGAAAGGAATTTGTAACCAGCTACTGCAGAGCACAAACCCCATTAATTTCCTATTAATTAGAGCAAGTGAAACACCCAACACAGTTTATCACAAAAAAGATTGGTAATTCTACTTTTAAAAAATCAGCAATACTAAGAGTAATTATCAACTTCATTTTCTAAGTTCAGAAGCATCCTGCTGGTGCTCACAGAATTTCAAGCTACCCAGAGAAATGCATTTTTTTTTTTTTTTTTTTTTAGCTCTCACTTTGAAACCTGAATAAATCTCCTCGGGAGGAAGATGGGAATATGAGAGCTACTTCTGCATGTCAGGTGTGCTGGCAAGCTTTAAAAATACATCTGCAAAGCTGTGCTCAAAGGAGTCAGTGCCAAACAGGCAAGGCTGCAATCTTGGGCTGCATAACTCCTGGTTTTTGAGGGGCACTCTCATCTATTAGAGCCCAATGTTACAGGTGATACTGAAGGACAAGCATGAAGCCCCTGCCTTTATCTTCTTGACATGCTCAACTACAACTACTTGATTCATGAAATGCCAATGAGGCTTGGAGAGAG
This sequence comes from Calypte anna, assembly GCF_003957555.1. Classification (NCBI taxonomy): domain Eukaryota; kingdom Metazoa; phylum Chordata; class Aves; order Apodiformes; family Trochilidae; genus Calypte; species Calypte anna. The sequence goes on along the minus strand of NC_044256.1, from coordinate 20,357,513 downwards.
GTCATTGTGTGAAGGCACTGAATAGGCATCTGAGATAATTAAGATTTCAGCCTTCGGAACATGGAGGGGAAGTGAACAGCAGTTAAGAAAATCAATAAGAGTCTTTTATTTGCAGTGACACAGATGTCTCAGTCAATAGAGCCTAATAGGCAAGCTTGATGGCAATGGACAGGTGCCTGCCTCTGAGGCTATCAAAGGGCTTTCACTATGACAAACATTAAAACATATTTATGTTGCTGCTGAAGAATCTGGGGTTCTGTGCAGGGAGTTTAACAGTGTATGTTCAATGTCATCACACCACTGTGAGCCTGCCCCTCTGTTCTGCTCAAAATGGGTGGGAAATGATGGCTCTTGTTTGGCCAGGACATCCACTTGTCCATCAATTCTTACATTAAACCTTTGCCTCCTGCCTGCCAGAATCTTAATGCCTGGAGCAGGAAGAGAGAGTAACAAGACAGCTTTCTATCACTTTTTTTCTTTGTTTTAGGTTTAGTCTGGTTTTTTTTCAAGAAGCTACAGCATAAGGGGATTTCAAATAGTGTGGAGCAGTTCCTTGCTAGAACCTGCTAAATATTTAAGTTTCTCCTGCTCTAAAAAATACGAAGGTCATTCCAGCTGAGCAGTTGACTTAGTTATTCAAAATTGATTAACTTTCTTCCCTGGAATTGTGGCAGCAGAGCAACATGTGTGAGGTACCTTCAATCTATTTGGAGCTAAATCTGATTAGCACATTTTGAGAAATGGGAAGCAAATTGCTGTGCCAATCAAAGTAAAGCAGGACACATAACTCATTCATATCATGAAGGTTTTCATGGTCTTTCCAGTTTGGTGTTAAAAGAACACATTCCAAGTAAATGAGCAGCCAGCATCTCTCCACCTATTTGTGGGATGCCAATCACAGGCAGTAACAAGAGGTGCACGTAGCCAAGGCTCAATTCAAGCACCTACCTGGCCATTTGCAAGGATTTTCTTCAGCTCTGCAGAAGACTTTTTTAAGCTGAAAAAAAAACAAAAATAAGAGGCAATTAATTACTTTTAATGATTGTGCCATTTCACTTTGTAAAAAGAAGTGAAAGATAAAAAACAAGAAGCCATCAGGTTAAGCTCATGGTTACATATTCTGAATGGGTTTAACAAAAGCAATGCTGACTAATGTTCAGTATAGCTACTCCTCCAACTGCAGACTGCAGAAATAGGAAGGCAATTTAAGAAAATTATCTATTTTTCACCATTAGAAACAAGCATTTTAGATATACTATGCTTCAAGATCCAACCCACTGTTTGCCAGCTCAAAGAAGGAAAAAAAAAGAAAAAATACCCTCACACAGCAGGTGTTTCAAAATACACCAGGGAAATCAAGTTTACATGCAGTTTTCAAGTGTCTCTGGTTGTTTTAAACCCCTTTAAGGCATTACCCCCCCAAAAATTCTATACATCTGCAGCAGAATGAGTCCAACTCCTGATTAAGGCATCTCAGGGACATGCCCAAATTGAGGGGGGTGTCAACAGTCTCACATCCTGCAGAATGACCCCCAGGCTTTTTTTTTAATTTTTGCCAGTGAGAGAACTTTAACAAACCACAACTATCAGTTTGGTGAGTTTTATAAATCAAACTCTCAATGGCTTCAAACTGCTTCCACCCACTCACACAATACTGATTCATCTCCTTTCCTGACAAACCTTGTACGTTCAACACCACAAACTGCCTGGGTAGCAGTATGTCTGCAAAACTTAATCTCAAAGAGAGATTCTGTTCTTATCACTGAAGTTTTTTTTTAAAAAAAAAAAAAAAAAAAGCACAAAATAATATATTCTTGAAAGGCATGTGCACATGTCTTGATCACAGATCATTATTAACAAGAGCAGTGAAAACACAGATTTCATATTTGGTGGCTTTGTTCTTTAATAGGCCTCTTGTTCCCACGACTACTTTAAAGAAAAATTAAGTTTTCCAAGGAAACATAAGTTGATCTTGTCAGCTTTCATGACTAACAATTTGTGAACATGAAACAAAGAGAGACTTTCAATTACTTCAAAAACAAAACTCGTCGTGCAGAAGGTTTCGGAAAAGGAACTGCAATTAACCACCAAATAAGGTGACAAGAACCTTCTAGAAGCTTCATTTTCAACACACTTGAAGAATAAGCTCAAAGTACAGGCAGTACTGAGAGCCAAAGCACCACAGCAGCAGAAAGCAGCTTAATTTAGTTCAAGGCTATGGCAGATTGGGAGGAAGACTGCAGTTCAGAGAGAGATGGAGATTTATTTCCTTTCAAGAGTCTTGGATGGGTTTGACCACTGCAACAAAACTTCTCCCCCCCCAAAGGGATGGGGGCAGACTTTGCCAGGATATTGGGTTTTTTTTTAATCTTAATTAGCAAAGCCACTCAAGGGAAAAACCAAACTGGTTTTAGTGGCACTGGAATGGAGCCAACCCTCTGCTACCCCAACCACGGGGGGTGGTGGTACCCTCCTCATCAAGGGGTACCCATGGCACATCAGGCCCACCAGGTTAAGAGCAGGTTTTGGGATTGTCCTCCCACAGCAGCACTTGATGGTGTCTGCCAGAACAGGTACTGACACCTCAGCCACTGCAGGATGACTGTGTCTTGGGTCATGCTCATCTCTGTCATGTTTTGGTTTGTTTTTTTTTTCCCAAATGCTCTCAGAGAGACAAGGGAGCAGCATGCTCAGGCATGGGGAGATGTAACATTAGATGCTTATTAGAATAATAGAATAATTTAGCCTGAAAGGGATCTCCAGGGATTTCCACTCCCACATTTCAAATAGGGTCTTACATGAAAATGAAGGTAGACTTTCTTATTTCAATACATAAGGGGTTTTTCTGGTTTATTTTTTTTAACATTAGTATTGAGCATAATGACTTTCTGTAACAGTTCATGTAATAAGAGGGTGTTTATGGTCCAATACTTAAATATTTTTTTTTAAATTAAAAAAAATTAGTTATCTTACACTTTAAGACCTTAATATGGGGTATGAAATTAGGACTGGAATGTAAAAAGAAAGATAACAGAGGTGGCCTCCAATACTTTGCTGAAACTGTATGAAATGGGGCACCTAAGCTGTTCAGGTTTTCCAAAAGCCTTACCCCATAAAAACAAACCAACTGCATCAGGTACCAGATTTTAAATCAAAGAATCCTGAAATGAGATGAGCACCAAAGACCTGAACACAGACTTTGCCCTAGACAGTGATTATCAGGTCAGCTGAAACAATGTGCTCACCCCTAAAGAGCATTTCAAAGCTTTCTATAGGACAAAGCTTTATTTCTTTTGGCACAAAACACTTCTTGGAGAACCAGCAGCACGAGTTCAGACCCAGGATCCATGAATCAAGGTAATTCCACCCTTCCCACTTCACTTGGATTGAAAAAGTTATTCAACACCAAGCTGATTGTTGGTAACTACAGCACAGGAGGTTCCATTTTGTTGTAAGGAAAGAAAACCAACCCAAAACAAATGCTCCCAATTCTTGACTCTTACCTATTGCTTGGAAGGGAATCCGAGACTGCTGAGCTGCTATTATTAGCAGCCCCTGCTCGTGTATTTACCTGCAGGCAGGGAAAGGATCTTTATCAGTCGTTTGTGTTCAGAGGACACTCTTCTAATTAACCTGTAATTTGCCATGAATTTCTCATTTCAGGAGGAAGGTTAATTAGCTTGTTGCTAGGCATGCCGATGGTTGAGGTCTTGCCTGTATGTAGGTTAGCAGGCTATAGAAATCATGGACTGCAATACATTATCTTTCCATCTTAAATGCTGAGTTAAATAATACAGGGGGAAAAAGAAAAAAAGATGATCTGACCACTATTTCCTCTCATTTTAACAATTAAATGATCATTTAATATGTTCCCAATTCAAAATGGGGAGGATGACAAGCAGTAGCACACCTGAATCAATCAAACCACCTAAAATTCTTTTATTCCAGTGCCTTCCACACCTAGAGAGAGTACAGCAATCAAATTAATATGCTGGGGGTTTAAAACTCTTTGAAGTAGTAGCAGACATCAGTTGATAAACAGAATATTAACATTTAGGAATCTTATTAACAGAGGTTAAAAACAAAAACAAAGGCTACTCCATTTCCAATAAAACTGCACGTGCAGATACTGCAGCCAACACCCAGCAGAATGAATCCTTCTCCCACCCTCACCAAAAAAAAGAAAAAAAAAAATTTAAATCTGCTTGCCAGAGCTCGAGAAGGTGCAGTTTTATTTGACATTTCAATAAGTGGAACACAGCATTACAAATCCATCTAACTTTACTGAAACAATTATTGAAATTCATACCTTCAGGCCATGTATGTTCCGTTTCCCAGGAGGCTTGCAGGCTGAAACAGTAATTGACTAAATTGTAGAACACATCAGGGCCATTTACAAATTTGCTCAAAATGAATCTTTTAAAAAGAAATGAGGGTGACACCAAAATTAGCAGAGAGAAATGATTGAAAAGTGCCTCACAAGACCCAGAGTGGGAATTACAAACCAGGATTTTTCACTTGCAGGAGTGAGCATTTATAAATGCTAAGAGCTTTCTGACACCATGTAATATAAATTCTAATTTCTGCTTAAAACACATCAGAATCAAGAGAACTGTTGGCTGAAGTGATCAGACTCCTTTTGTAATTCAAATGAAAACCAGTATCTTATGTCACTCTATTTTCACACGCTGTATTTTTTTCCTGGCATTTAACAGAAATATTTGCAAGATGTATCTTAAAGGAAGCAGCTGCCACACGTCAGGAGTTTGTCACCTTGTCAAACACAGACAATTTGTTTTAAATGTGCAAAAAACCATGCCAGGGGAAACAGCATCCAGTCTCCAGGAAGCAAACACTGGATAAAAGGGATCCAAAAAGCCACAGTGTGGACACAGAGGTACAAATGTGGATTCTGCTTATGGCGTCTGGGTTTACAAAGGGACTTGCTGCTTCCTCCTGAAATCACTTCAAGTGTATTTTGCCTTGTTCTGCCATTCAGTGGATGTGCTTTTGGCACCCAGGCTCCATGTTACAGACAGGTCCCATTTTAAAACTCCAGTGCCCTACAAATTGTATGTTAAAGGGCTGTCACTTTTGATTGATTGTCTGAGGAGGGACGAGTTTGATTTTCCTCTTTCTCTGATGCACACACGTTTCACTTCCATTTTTGACAGCAGGAAACAGAACTATTTATTAGTCAGAAGGACAGAGATGATAGTTATTAAACACATCAGTTAGGGCCAGGCCATGTGCCTTGAAATGCCATCAGAAATTACCACATGCATCTTAAAGAAGAAAAATATTACCATACTGTGGGCATTAAAAAAAAAAATCAACTGGTCTAAAACACATACAAAGATAATTAGATTACAATCAACATTTTGAACAAGACATTAAAAGAAGAATAATTTTTATGACACATATTTGAGTGCCATTTTAAACCTTGGATTCTTGGGGTGTATTTAATACAGACAGGATATGTGTGTGTGTGTGTGTGTGTGTCTCCTGCTCATGCATATCCACACAGGGATTTATTTTCAGTATAAAAAAAATAAACTTTGGCTTTTATACCCAGACAACAACTAATTTATTTTTTTAAATAGACAATAAATTTTTTTCCCCTTCAAGACCTTTAAATTAACAAATGAACAGAGCACACCCAAGCTAACAGAGGATGGCACCTGGACTTCACTACTGACAGGTTTTCTGGAAGAGAGGGGTTTTTGGAAGCTGAGTGGAGATGGCAACTGGGAGGCTTCCTCAGAGGTAAGAGGCAGAAAGGATAAAGGACTCAAAGGAAGATTGGGCTTTCAAAGGAAGCTCTTCAAAAGTGAGAAGCTTCAATTACAGGCAGGAAAGCTGCATGGTACTGATGGGACTTTCAACTGCAGTACAGAGAGAGCCATGGCCAAAAGGGCAGGAAAGCAAAGTGCTTGTGCTAACAAAATTTGGGATGTTCATTAAAGAGGAAGAACTAGAACCTGAAATGCCAGAAGACAGTAAAAAAAAGAATGCAGGAAAGTCCATTTTATTTGTTACTGCAGAAAAGAAGGATCAGAAGGTAGAGGCAGGCTGGTAAGTGCAGGGTAGCTTTAAAGCTGTAGCCTAAAAAAAGTAAATGTTTTCAGAAGGTAATTTGGAAAGATGAAAGAGCAACCCAGCTCTGAAGGAGAAGGAGCAAGCTCTCTGCAAGGAAATACCCAGCAGAAATGTGTGGGATTGAGCCAGTGGTGAAAATGTGGAGTTAACACATGGGGATACTCTCCTCAGCAGCACAGAACTAAACTCTGAATCCACACAAAGAAGCAAATTCTTGGATGGAAAGGAAAGAGAAAAAGGAGAAGGCAGCAGGAGCAGGAATCTACTTGGCTGGTTCTTCACAAATTCCTCAAAAGGACAATCCAGAAGGTTAAGTGAGCCTGATTTTTAACCACAAAAAATCCCTTTAAACACTCAGGCATCTCAGCTGCTGAACACCTCCTGCCACAACATCCCCAAACTGGTTGCTTAAGGGGTCTGTATTTAATTGCCCTGTGTTTCCAAGAAGGACTCCCCAGCCTGTTAGGATCGTTCACTACATCACTTTCTCCAAGCCACATGGAAGCCTCTGGCATTTTATTTCTTGCAAGGGGAGGTCAGAGGGTTTAGACTGGATACTAGGAAAATTTATTTACTGGAAGAGTGGATAAGCAATGGGACAGGCTACCCAGGGAAGTGGTGGAGTCACCATTCCTGAAGGTGTTAAAAAAATGTGTAGAGAAGACAAGGTTTAGTTGGCTGATGGTGTTGAGTTGATGGTTGGATCTGAGGTTTTTTCCAACCTTTAGGATTCAATGATTCCATAAGCAGCCTTCTAGAGAGTAAGGTTCAGGAAAAAGGTTGAAATCCTTGCATCTCAACTTGAGGAGAGGATGCAGCCTCCCCTGTCCTCACAAGAATGTGTCTTGGCTGCTGACTGCTGGAGCTCCCATACCTGGGAGTCCCCCTCTCAATCCCATCCTGCCAGCCTGAGCCTTAAGGAAAAAAAAAAAACCTCTGTATTCCCCTTGAACTCCAGTCTCTCTTTTCCATAGGAGCTGTACTGAACTACCAGGAAACCCATCCTCCTTTTGAGACCTTATTAGTATGTGTTGGAGAAGGCTGTTGGTTAATTGCCCAATTCAAACTTCAGAGAGTTGTAAGTAATGGAAGTCTAGAATGTTTAATTGGGAAACTCATAGTATGATTATTTGTATAATATCAGTTAAATGAGAAGAGTTTAATTTTTAATTATTTCAATTAATTTATTGCTGGGAGATTTACTTGGAGAATTTAAACCTTATCTCTTTCATCAATTAAGAACCAGAGATTCAAAGCCTGGCTAGTGAGAGCATCTGAATGAATCAGCAGAATTATGTAATGTATTCAGTCATTTTTTTAATCATTCTTTGAGTTCAGAGAGAGCAGTGCCTTCCCAAAAACCTAACAAGCTGCCTGTGGATTTTTTGTTCAGGATGTAGATGACCTATTTTTAAATTGCCTCAGCCCATATAATTGATTACATTTTTCCCTGTTCAGGAGAACTATTAAAGTACTAGTGATAGTTCTGACACCACTAAGTACCCAGAATCTCAAATAAAATATGTCACTCAGAGAGCTTCTGTGACAGACATGTTCCCATTTTCCAAATGAACAATGAAAGGCACATCCCCCAAGTCTGTTAGACTGATGGATGACATCAAAGATCTTTAAAAAACCACCAATTTTGGTCAGTATCCAAGCTTTAATTCATCTGCTCTGGTTTGAATATATGCAAAACCATCACCAATGAGCTTTTTTTTTAAAAAATGTACATAAATATGTTCCAGGCAAGCTGAATCTTGTTAGTCTAATTTACTCCAGTAAATTAGCTATTGTAGATGCAATAAATGTACTTTTCACTACACTCCCCACAATAAATGAATTCTTCTATCCAAATTAAGAGGTAAACATCATGCTATGTGCATTTAAACCTCCAGAAAGCATAACTAGTGATGAAACACCACTGATATCATCATTGTTGATTAGAATTTGTTAAGCATTACCTCTTGGATATATCTGTAGAGGCTCTATTAACTGTCCATTTACTTGCTGTTCCATTACAGTGGAGTAATACTGCAAAGAGATTAAAGAAAGAGATTACTCAGTAATGTATGAATAGTAGTAAGAGAACTTATGGCTTGTTTAATTCAATGCATTTAATTTTGCAGAAGTGACTCCAGCCCAGGGATCTGTTCTTGGCTCAGCTAAGCAAGTTTCAGGCCCACCAGAAACCTGGGAATGCTTCAGAAGAGTGAGCAAATGAAACATTTACAGCAAACACAGCACTTGCCACACCTGGAGAAGCCAGAGGGAAAAAAAAAGAAAAAACACAAAATAAAACAGTCAAATGTGGAAACAAAGAAACACTGTAAATATAGTCAAAAAGATGTGAAATTAGGAAAAGTCCAAAGAGAGAAAAGCACCTGGAAACTGCCCAAGAGTCTGCAGCCAGGAGGCATCAACACAGCCCCCAGGAGTGGAGGTGATGTGCACACCTCTCCTGTCCAAATTTACAGGGCAAAGAAGTGACTGCAGTGCCACCCAGGGCTCCCCTGCCAGGAGTGACCTGTGGGGACAGCTTACTGAAAGGAAAAGGGACAAAAAGGGATGCAAGGGCATCAGAGAATGTCAGGAAGACCCAGGAAGCATCAAGGAAGCCTGAGAAGTGGCAGGAGGATGAAGGATGCCATTAAAGGAAGAAATAAAAATCTGGATTAAAGACATCAAGACCTTCATTAGCCTTTCACCAACCCTGAGGAGGAGTGAACACTCACCAGACAGGACAGTTCCACGGATGAGCAGGCAATCCTGGGGCAAGGCACAGCCCCTACTTCAAGTTTAATTCCTGTAACCACCCCCCAAAGTCTCTCATCACAAAGTGTTAAACATTGCAAGCACATCACAAGGCACATTTTGTTTGCAATCACCCAACATCTTTGAAGCAAACATGCTGGCTGTTGGCCAGATCTCCATGGCATAAATCAGTGTAGCTCCACTGACTTTCATGCTAATTCTCACCAGCCAAGTGTGGTCTAAGGCTTCAGCCTGTCACTGTTACCAGTGGGTTGTGATATTATCATTATTATTATTATTATTATTATGCAAACTGGCAAGAATGGATGTCAACAAGAAAAAAACTCTAAGTCTCCATGGAATCAAACACGTGTGTTTCCCTCACAGAAGCATTTTTGATTCATGCAGCTTAAGGAAGACAAAAGTTTATCAACTGCCTAATCCTACAAAATATTTTTCTTTCCTCTTACACTGGGATTAAACACACGAACTACAGGAAGTAACTGCTGGATGGACAGCAAGGTCAATTGACCTGCAGAAGCTTTTCATTGCTTACTTTTTATTTTCATGCCAAGAAAGAGGAAGAAATTCACTTCTTGGGAAAAAAACTCTTCTAGAGGATCCAGCCCCATCTCCTGTGTGTACATCTGGTACAATACCTGCTGCTAAACCCAATTCTGCCATTAAAAGCTCACCACAAGATTTTTGAGAGGGGGATCTCATTCCTATTAACCTCCAAACACACAAACCTGGACCTTACATACCTGTGTGACCAATGCCTTTCACTCTCCTTGCACAGAGCAAAACTACTCATCACCAAAGCCCACTCTTTCTAAAATGGTCCAAGAGTTTTTTCAGGAGTCAGGACTACTCCATAGACTTCTTTTTTTATCAGGGAGTTATGAGGAACACACCAAATCCTTCCCTATGTACCCTCACAAAGATGTGGCACTGGCATCTGATACTTCCAGAGCTCTGAAAAACTCTCCTGCTCCACTGGGGACCAAAACTGCTTAAGAAAAATGAAGTTTTTATTAACATTCTACCAGTGGCATTCTATGACCTGAAGACATGTTTAAACATACATTACACACTCTCCAGAATAATCAAACTAAAATAAACATCCATGAGAATGTTTTCTACCAAAAAAAGAAAAAAAAGCCCAACTTGAGGGAGAAAGAGAGAGGGAGAAAAAACCATGGCCCTCTCCATTACTCAAACAGTGATGACAAGTAAATGAAATATCAATCATGTAAGCTGTCAACCTTTTGGGACAGCAATAACTGTTAACAAGTAGTCTGGAAAAATTGTCTGAAAATGACCTGTCCTCCACACATGAGCATATGAGGTTTCCATGGAAAATTAAGATGCCAGTGGCTATTTGGAACATTGTTCAGGTATTCTTTTTAATGGGAAATTTGCCAGTTATTGATCCAGAGCATGTACCCCTTGCTTTCAAAAAGCTGCAAGCAACTTTCCAATCAGTGGCTGTCAAAAAAATTACTGCCTTTTTATACTGATACAAGACAACAGCTAAAGTGCAACTCCACTGCTACTCAATGGCTGCCTTTAATTAACTGCAGGACACAGCAGAACAATAATTTTATTTCCCAATTCCAATTTCCCATTCCACAATGTTTGCCTAGGCACCACACAGGGTGATTTCTGCATATCCTAAACTCCAGAACTACCTGAAATCACTTTCAAATTCCAATCAAAGAACCTAAGGATAAGAGATCACAAATGATCCAAAATATCTTCCCCAATTATAGTGTCATACCTGCAAAGAAAGAAATCTGTATTTTCACAGAATTAGGGTTGGTTTTTTTTTGTTCTCAAACCAAATAAAAATCCTTACTTTGGTTCTGGAGAATACCAGAAGAACTGGAAGCAAATTGCAACACATCAAAATTCCTAGAAATATTTTGGCAGTTGTCCAAGCCTCCAAATATCTGTTGAGGGCTTCAAAAAACTGAAAAAGGAGTATTTTTCTTCCTTGGAATAGTCTTCAGAATTACAGTAGATTCATTCCTTTTCCTGTAGGCTAAGACCATTTGTTTTCTTATAAACATGGCCCAAAATGACACCTATAGGATGTCAGAAAGTTAAATGATCAATGCAACACTCAAACAGAAAACTAGTTTAAAACTGAAGGGAAAAATATCAAGAGAAGAAAAGTTGCTGAAGCAGAAAGAAGTAATTTACAGGCATCCCATAATTTTTTAAGGGAAGGCAGAGTTGAGCAATCATAACTCTAATGTACTGAAACTTTAACAGTAAGCTTGGCAGCATAGCAAAAAGATGACCTTACAAAGGCATGAATAATCTTAAAACTGTGCCAGGAAAATTCAAGTTTTCCAGTTTAACAGCAAAAAAAGGCAGATATTTTATAAGGAAAAATGAAGAAGCACAAAGAATTCCTTGGGGAAGCATCACCAGTGATCTAGTTGTATGAAACAAAACCAGAAAAAGACCCAAACCCAACAAGCACAAAACCCCCATGGCTGGAGTCTGATTTTTCTTCCTTTCTTTCACACAACTGCTTTATGCTCTTTAATATCAAACTTGTAACACAATGGTTTGACCTCCACCAGAAAGAAAACTGCCCATGAGAGGGGTTAGTTTAATAAATCCCTGGAGTTTCACAGAGATCAATCACCATCAGATGGAACTTGCACTTTTTTCAACCCAGGACTGAGTCACAGACAACAAACTCCTTGAAACAGGGTCTGTTAATGAACTTCCAGGTGATGAAAATCCATCCAGCCCTGGCAAGAAGAGCCCAGGGATGCAGAAATTGTGCAGCCTCCCTAGATAGCAAAAAGTTCCACTTGGGGAGCCTTCCTGGAGTCTAGAAACTGGAGCCCCCTTCATGGGGAACACTGAGAGTTTGATGTGCCAAGTTCCCATCAACCAAACCACGTTGTTTTGCCCAAAACTAAAGAATATGCACCCCGGAGTGAATCATAAAAGAGAGGCTCAGGTAAGATGTAGGTGGCCCAAGCATCCTCTGCAATGGAGAAGTGATGAGAAGGGCTAAACTTACCCTAACCCCACCAAACCCAGCTAAAAGCAGTATTAAGCAGGGCTTCTTTCTGATTTGTTTGAACTTAGGGCCATTAATGTGCACTTTATAAGGAACCAGCATTGTACCTGGTTTAGTGAGAAAATATCTGTTTGTTATTTCCTTGCTTAGCATATTCAACAGGAAATGCTAAATGGTTTTTTTCAGGTGTACCTGCAAGATGAAAGATCCACTGAAGCTCTATGCAAATCATTTTGTTCCAATAAGTCACTTTTTTTTCTGTTGAATGTGTATTTAGCTCTCTCTAGACAGAGACTTTACACACCTATATAAAGGCACACACAGGCACACCTATACCTCACACTAAAAAACCAGAAAAATACATCTTTAAATCCTCTATGAATACTGAGCCTGCAGCTACAATGAAACTCTTCTGTTAGGAGGGGTGAAGCAGTCTCCAGATGAAAGTAGATTTTGAAAAATTTTTAGAGCCCAGGGGTTCATTTTTAATGAGCCGTTACTTTAAGTACTGCATAAAAAAATACAAGAAATTGATAGTCCATTTAGCCTGCACTATACCTAATGCAAAAGTCATTAAGATGCATTATTCTTAATGTTCATGAGATGATCAGGAACTGTACAAGCCTTTTTTTTTGGTCTGTGAAAAAGTCAAGCATGGCCATCTAACTCGTATGATATAGTTTCTCAACACCTCCACTTAACAGGGGAATATTGTGCTGGGAACACTGCAGCATCCATCAACACCTTGCTACAAGCAAAAATACACAAAAAGAAACTGGAAAACATGTAAAAATTCAGCATTTTTTATACTATACCTACATAGGATAGCATGGCCTTCATTTCTTCATCACTTCTAACAGTGATCCGATCACCATCCTCATCTTCATCTAAAAGAAATGGGTTAGAGCCATGAACCATGGGAGAAGGATATTGACAATTTTAATACATAAGGTTTCTACTGGGACTTGCAGAAGCAACTAAAAATAGCAAGAATGTATAAGCCAGTTCCACAGGCAACCAGGTGCTCTGAAATAATGATGTATGATGGCTCTGAGCATTACTTAACCAAGACTTGAAGCACATCTAAAAAGGGGCATGAACAAAGTGCTCAAAACTTTGCTCTCAACAGCTCCTTCACTGCCAGAACCTCTCCAGAACCTGAGTGCCTTACATATGCAAAGACCTCTTGCTGAATACCTATCAAGATACTGTTTTGACAGAGCAAACAGAACTTCAGGTCCTTGACTGTGCTTTGATTCTCCCAGATGGAGTTTAGTTTGGGTAGTTTGCTTCATCAGAATTACCAGAAATTTTTTAAAAATTAAAGAAAAAAAGAAACAACAACATCAAAAAGAAACATATTTAAATGGTTTACCTCCCACAAAAACCTTCTGGTTTGACTGTCAACCCTACCTTGGGCATCTCTGCTTCTTCATGACACAATGCTGACATAAAAACTAACTTACAAGTGGGCACAAATCTGCAATTTTTTTTTAATGAGAGTAATTTAGAAGAAGACAGAAGTTTGTGAACCAGTAAAGCAGCCTGTGTTTTTGTTCATAGTGCAAGTGTGGGTGAGGAGGAGGCAGGAGCAGCATCTCCAGGCAATCCCAACTCCACGATGACAGCTCAGGCACAGCCCCAACCACCCAGACCCAGCTGGGTGGAAGAGGCTTCTGGAGAAATAAAGCCAGAGAAAAGGCAGCAAGAGTCAGAAAAGCTGCAGCAGAACAGAGCATTCTGAAAGAATTATTATTATGAAGATCTGAAGGAGGAACAGACTTTCCAAAGAAAGCATTCATCAGGTGTAGGTTCACCAGCTGGAGCAAGAAGAGCCTCCAGCCTCAGGGGCTGCTGTCACTGAGATGCCCCATGAGGTTCCTTCACTCCAAGGGGAGCAGCATCCACCCCAAGATCTCCTGCCCTGCTCCTTGAGCAAAGCTCCTACACTTCCTCTGATGGGAGAGCTGCTCCAGCTGATTGGAACAGACCCAACCCCTCCAAACCCACTGCAAAATATTCATTTCTCTTCGTTGCTCAAGCTTTGGGGGGGAAGGGTTAATGATCTGTCTCCAGCTTTTGTCTGCTGCAATTTAAATATCTGCTTTAGATGCTTACAAAGCACAACAAAACAACAGAAGAAAACAAAAGCAAAGCACAGTGGTGCATAGCCCAGTTTTACATTTGGTTTTTTCCCTTTTGGACAGGAAGCTCTTGGAAAATAAAAACAACGAAACATCTGACTGATACCAAATGGCTGACAAACTCACACACCTTTTTGGCCAGAAAACATCTATTTTGGTCAATCTCACACACACCCAGGCCTGTTTGATTTGGGATATTTAAAAGGCCTGAGATACCCTGAGAGCTGATGGGGGTCAGGGTGTTGGGACACATCCAGATGCAGGAGGCCAGACAGACAGCTGGCACAGCCCCTGCCTCTGATATCAGCATTAAAAAGTGCCAGTGTGTCCCTGGAGGGAAACTCACCCTTGGTCCTAGTTTTGCAAAGAATCTGGTAACAAATCTGAGTCAACAAATTAAAAATATCCAAGAAAAGGAGTTGGTTTGTTTTGACTCTGAAAATCTAGCAGGTGATGCTGAGGTTATACTGAAAAGAAAGCAAAACAGACCAGAAGAGAGAGCAAAACAAGAGAAACAATATTTTAAAAACACAAAACAAAAAGTAACATTAAAAACCTTAGAATTACACTTTTAAAATGTACTGGAAGAGAGCAATGGGACACTGGGAAGACAAAAGCTGGAAGGGCAATGGGATTGTACAGCCACGTCCTAGAAGAACATGGAAATTTAACTGGTGAACTGCCAGATTGCTCCAACTGCTTGCTAGGGTTCCCAGCCTGCAGCAAGTCAGGAATGATGAAAAGATTAAGAAGAGTTAGTGAGTTGAAACTGAATGCTTCTGTGCCTGGAAATGTTTTAGGCAGAAGGGAGGAGGAGTTGTAAAACTGCTACCTGGCTGAAACCCAAGTCCCAGTCCCAGTGTGTAACAGAGAAGAAAGGCTGAAGAAACAGCTGCTGGAGTAGTGAACACAACCAGTGCCACACATCAACAAGAAGGGATCAGAGGAAAAAGCACAAGAGAGGAAACATATGACAGAGGGAGAGGAGTATTCAGAGATAAAAGCTGCTCAACAGGCCTGGCTCGAGGGAACAAACTGAGCTGGGACCACCAAAAAAACCCCAGAAAGCCAAGAAAACTCTCAGAGCCCCCTTGCAAAACATTCACATAAAAGAAAACCAAAGCCACAAAACACCCCACATCATCCATTGCAAATGATTAGGAAATTAACTCCAAATTTCACAGAGCTGCAGAATTCCTGATGGTACAAAGAGAATAAATTAAGAGCTGCAGAATTCCTGATGGTTGCACAAAAAGAATAAATAAATGAAAAATATCTCAGTGAAAAGGCTGAAAATGTTCCCTGGCACAAGAGAGATCTAAAGCAGCCAGGCAATGCTTCTAAAGAGTAAAACAAAAAAACCCATTTCTTGTGTCTGTGCAGAGATCCTTTGCCACCCCATCATGACATTTAAGTGGGCACAACCCAAAAAAAAAACCAACCCAAAAACTAGCCAGCTATCACACGTGGGTTCAGAAAGATTTCCAGGCTCCTCCACTTGCCTAAAGCACAGCAACACGATTTTCCAGCACATTAGGAAAGCAAAAGTAGAACCAAAAAATCCTGCGTTCTGGCTGGATTTTGCTAATGTCACTTAAAATGGAGGAAGAAATCCTCACAAGATACCAAATAGAGTGGAGCAGATGGCAAACAAATATTATGAAGCAATCTTCACAAAATCTGCAGTGTGTCACAAATACCCAAAATGGCAGAGTTTGGATAAAAGGATCATAACAGGCCATATGTTGGTAGTGATTTTATCTGTAGTGATGTGTTACCCGACGGTGAAATCCACATAAAGGTCCAACAGTAGGAAAAGTGCAGCCCCAGGTATGAGCTGCAATGGATGGTTCACTGTAGATAACAATAACTGAATGAAGAGTAGAAGAGCCTGTGCTGGATGGCAATTATCCACATCTGAAGAAGCAATGAAGCAGGTGAGCATGGAGCTTAAGTCAGTAAAATCCCAGCATTTGATATGGAAAAAGTCACCAGCAAAATCAGGCATCAATATACATAACATATTTTAGATGCCAGTTAAATGGCAGGGGAAATGGTTTTGTGCAGATGTAAATGACAGACTAGAGACATGAACTGAAAGCACAGAAGCAGATGTTAGAAGACACCACAAAATAAGTATTTCCAGGAAAGTTCTACACATGGTCCCATTAATATGGGCTACTGCCCTGATTGCAGCAACTGCTACTGGTGCATGAAGCTCAAACAAAGCTAATGTGTGAAGTGGGAGGGATGGAAAAAAATATTAACAAATCATAAAAATAAAAAAAAAAAAGGCAAGGCCTGGTTTTGCTCAAGTCTCTTTAGAAAGTCTTGTTTTAAAAAGCATGGCAGTGGAAATCTTGAGGCTAGAGAGAAATAATTATCATCTCCATTCTTAGGTTGCTGGTATTTCAGTTGAAGAGAACTCAAACTTACTGGAAGGATAATGGAAGGAGCATAGAACAATGCTGCCTCTCAATATCTACATACAGAATTACCCACAGGGCTCTAAAAAGTAGAGAAGTATCAGTAAGAACACAAGGCCCTATCTTGTCCTCTCTCCTTCAGAATCACTTCCTTATTCTTCCAACATTTCTCATCTGATTCTATTCCCTTCCAGCTCCTTTTGCTATTTCATCTCTATCAAAGGAAAGCAGAAAAAAACCAGAATACATTATCATTAAAAGGGAACAACAGGAGCACTTTTCACTTCAAAGCAAGCTTGAGCTTGGTATCTTATCCCCTAAGACACAGATATTTCACTCCCTTTTGCAGTTTACTGCTCTCCAGAGAGGACAATTGTGCAAGAATCCCTCCAAAATAAACAGGATTCAAAGTATTAGCAGATCACAGGTCTAAATCTGCACTTATATACACACTGACAACTTTTTTAAGTCAGCAGAAGTGTAATTCAACCACCTCCACAAGGTGCAAGGGCATCGTGGACAATCCCAACCCACAGCTTGCTCAGATCCCACACAGAAACTGCTTCTCCCACCCTAGAGACAAAGGTGGATTTAGCTTGAGCTCAGCAGAAGGAAAAATTAAAAACTAAAACCACATGCAGTTCTTTTAAGGAAAAAAAAAAAAGACAGTGAAAGGAAATACTGATTTCTAATGCTGCTAAACCTAGTACAAAATCTGTACTTTGTACCATATTTCAGGAAAAGCTGCTGCTCTTTTGGTTTCTTCCAACAGAGGATTAAAATTTTAAGCTTACACCTACAGGTACTTTATACTTTTCATTTAATTCAAGTAATATAATTGCAGTGATGAATAAGAGCAGGGTAAGGTCATGCTGGTAATTAAAGCTATATTGTAGAAATATGCTCCTGCAAGACATGATTAAATAATAAAATATTGCTTTGCTCAGATTCATCATTAAACTTGCATTAATGCATAAATATTTAACTGTAACATATAATGAACATAAAACATTATTTATTTTAAAAA
This sequence comes from Calypte anna, assembly GCF_003957555.1. Lineage (NCBI taxonomy): Eukaryota > Metazoa > Chordata > Aves > Apodiformes > Trochilidae > Calypte > Calypte anna. The sequence continues at coordinate 20,340,017 of NC_044256.1, read as the reverse complement.
TGACAGCCCTATAATGTGACAAGGGAGACAGTTTATACAAGTCATACTTACACTCAAATGCTGTTGTTGTTGCATCTGGCAAAACTTGACCAATGACATCCTAAAATGTAAAGAATAATTAGCTATATATCAGCTGGGAAATGCCTGAGATGATTTGGAGTAAATCACCTCTAATCTTCCCCAGCTGCAGGCAGGAGACTTCAAGTCCTGACACCCACCACCCTCCCAGTTGCAAACCCAGCACACAACACAAATTAGCACAAATTGTGCTCTTCTCCTTCCTCTCCAGGTTATCTTGAGGAACACTGTTCTCTTTTTCAATAACTCAGTCATAACTGCAAACAAGTTACCAGGGCTTGTCCTTGCAGCTCAAAGAACCAATTTTGTTGGTTAGGGAAAAGCGTACATCTAACTCATGGGGGTAAGTCACAAAACCAGAGGTTTATGAATAGCTTTTTACTCCAGAAAGCACATTTTTTTCTCTCTCAATCCTCCTACATCCAGTTCCTCCCCTCCACCTCCAAATATCCACCTTGGTCCTCTCTGCCAGCCCAGGGTAACCTCATCACACAGCTCCCAGGGTCACAAACAGCTCTGGAAGGGCCCAGGGCTGCCCTGAATTAAAAGCCAAGCTGTGAGATTGGACACATTTCTGTTGCTTTCATGCCACAACTGCCCTCAAAAGTGGCAGGACCCAGCTGGGGGCTGGCAAAGCAGTGCTGTGGCTCAAGATGCTCTCCCATACCATGGTTTGGGGGGCTCTTCATCACTTTTAGTTGGAATGTTAACTGCTTCAAAACTTGCTAGATGGATACAAATCCACTGGCTGCCTTGGAGATTCAAAAATACCCAAAGAAATGGAAGTATTAAGGCCACCCCCAGCCCCAAAGCTAAGACAGTGCCTTGCCCAGAGGGATGGGAGCTGCACATAGAGAAGCCCACAGTAAAACACAACATTTCCAAGTGTTGCACATCTCTTCATCCAAAATATCTTTTTTTTTGCTAATACAAGACCTTCCTGTGCAACTAAACCAAGAGTTTTCTTTTCCAGCCTTTACATCCAGCATTTACTCAAAATTCAGTGCAAAATATCTGCTCAGAGTGAAGTCATCCTGGTGTCCCAGTCCACGTGCTCTTCTCAGCCTTTGTGAGGCTGCAATATGTCCTGTCAGGGCACGACATAAATGCACAGCATGGTTTTGTTTTTTTTTTTTTCTTTCCTGCTGCCTGATTTCTCATGTCAGTCAGTCTCACCACTGACAGCGTCACAGAGTGATTAGAAATTAATGAACAACAATATTTCTTGTCCTTTGTACACTGGGAGCATCTCAGGGTGCTGAGCATCCCTCCCTTGGATCAAAGCTTTAGTGATCACTGTCCTGTCACTTCTGCTTTCTCTAGCTTTTAAAAAAGGAAATTAAACATTCTGTGCAAAGTCAGAAAGACACAGTTAATATAACAAAAAGGCAACAAAAAAGATTTCCACCGAGCTAAGCACAAAATCTTTCTAAAACTTTCTCATGTGTTCTCTTTTCAGATGCTAAAATAACTCAACAGTAAATAATTTATTAATTGTACACAAAAAGAAAAAAGATGTGCAGGAGGGCACAGAAACAGTGATGGCAAATTCTCCTAAATTGTTTTTCTCCTGATCAAAATAACTTTTTATACACTCTGGGGTTCTTTAAAATGAGAAATAACCAAATACATGGCTTTAAGAACTATTATTTAGTGCCAGACAGAGTTTTGGTGTGAATGGTTTAAAAGAAAACCCTACCAAGAGCTGCAAAAACAGATGGACCTGAGCAAAACCAGCCTGGGAGGGTAATCACATCATCAATCTGTTGTTACCATAGGATTTTCATCAGCTACATAAGATTTCCCTGCTCAAACATCCAGCAGACCTCTCTGTGACCCAAGTTTAAAGGATTACCCTAAATTTCAACAGATTATTCATGATGATTTTCTGCTCTCACAATAGAGATCACAAGCAGCAGAATACTATGACTTGTAGACGTTGTTCAAGTGGGCTCAGACACACAATAGCTTCTATTATACCTCCCCAAACTAAAAGGCCTCTAACAAAGAGGAGAAAACAGCAGCTGAAACAAAAACCCCATCAAATCTGCTCTCTTGAAGAGCTGTGGAGCCCTGGGTGAGAAAGCAGAAAATGACATTTTCTGTAAAAAGCTCTGCTTTAACCAACAGGGTAAATACTGAAACCATGGCCCTCACTCCCTCCTAGTTAAAACTTGGTTTATCTCAGTAGGACATCATCAAGTTATCCTGACTTAACATCAAGTGCTTAAATACCCTGGAGACAGCTACAGCAACCAAATCTAGAGAGCCTGAGGAAAATAAGCAGCAAGCTTGTTGTAATTTATTTAGTGGTGTCTCTGGAATAAATCTGTTCACTGGGAGCTTACAGGTCTGCAAAGCAGATAGCCACAGAGTGTGGTTATAATGTATATGATGTGTTACCACACATAATTCTATAGCTATGCACAGAGATCTGGGGGCTCCACACAACAAGATGTACTGAAAACCTAAAAGGCTTCACTTATTCCTATTCAAACCCCTGTCCACAGTGAGGTGAAATTCCAAAAAATAATGTCTAACAAAAACTTGCTGTTCTCCAAGATAATTTTAAGGTGCTTTCTCAGTATGAAACAGAATATGGAACCTACCTAAGTAAGAAGCACAACCTTATGACACAGATAACTCAAAGTTTCCCCAAGAGAAGGACATCAGAAGGCTCCACTCCTGCCCTCCCCATCACTCTTGGGGTACCCCCCAGGCTTATGTGTTGCCAGATCCACCACTCTAATGAAGGGAGCCTTCCATACTTTAATTTCTGCAGCTACCAGATAAATTACGTGCCTGTGCATATTGTGCTGGCACCTCCTGAAACACCATCAGTTAGACAAGCAGGGCCTCTATGGGACTGGAGGTTACTGCAGTAGAGGTGTTGATGGCTTCAGGTGCTCCTCAAGGTTCTATGTTGTCCACTGACCACTTCAGATGTCAAGGTCTCTGTCAGGTTCTCTTTCCAGCATGCTGGACGTAATTCTTAAAAAGCACCCCTTGTACCTGAAGGATGGAGCAGGTTCTCCCAGGCTTGCTGCACAACCACTTGAAACTCACAACCATCTCTCCAAGGGAAAACTACCCCTCCCCAAAAATCCTACTGGGCTGTCACAAGTTCTGCTCCTTCTCCTCCACCTCTACAAAGTCTTGGGATAGTGAGAAATGTTGGGAATAGTGAAACCTGGAACATCTGCCATCCATTCCAGTTATCTGCAGTCTTCTACAGACCCAACATCAAACACTTAGCAGCAAACCCAGACCCTGCAGGTCTCCTCAGTAAAATGCAATATGTTGAAAGAGAACTGCAGCATCTCCCTCCAGTATTCATGACACAGGAAATTAAATATGCACAGGATGTATGGAAAGAAACAGATGCACAAGGAGTTTGTAGCAGAATCATGTTACACAGGGAAGATGAGGCCCTGAAGACACCAGTATCACCAGTGTCCAAGGATTAGATTTTTCTCTGGGCTAAGGATGCAAATAAGAAGAAACTGTAAGTGGGATAAATATCCACTGCCATTTCTGAGCAAAGAGGATCCTTTTACATGTGCAGAGAGGGAGAAAACAAAGCAGGAAGGGGCTGCAGCAGCCCAGGATGCAACAAACCCACAGCAATGAGTAAATACCACCAAATGCTCAGTTACACCCCCTGCACGGAACACACATCCCCTGACTCGGGAAGCACCGATTTCCCGATGACAGCTTCCAAGCTCCTCCAGAAGCGATGCCTTGTGCACACCCCTTCCCACCATGGATCCTGCATTCCTGACCTTTGGAGGAACCATCCCTTGGGGACCACAGCTCCGCAACTCGAGCCCCTCCTGACCGCTTCACCTCCGCACAGGAGAGCGAAACCACCGCGCACCCATCACCTCCCCGTTATAGAACCCGGGGGGCACCGCCGCTGCCCCAGACCCACGGTCTTCGGCATTCTCTACCAGAACCACTTCCCCATTAAAACTTTCAGGATAAATCCTGAAGAAAAAAACACAACAACAAACAAACAAACAAACCAACCAAAATTATAAAAAACCACCAAAACCCACCTTTCACCTCCCAAGGGAGTGTTTTATTCCCACTTTCCCGACTCGACCGGGGTGATGGGTCAGCGCTCACTGTCCCTCCCGACCCCCCCTTTCCTCCCCCTGGCAGAGGGACGGGAGTGATGTGTGCGGGGGTACCCCGGGACTGTCCCCCCCTTTGGGACTCACCAGCACGTCCCTAAAAAGCAGCTGGGGAGCCGAGTGAACGGTCCAGTCGACGGCCCCGCCGTCGGGGATCCTGATGCGGATAACCAGCGCCTGGCTCTCCATGGCGCGGGAGGGACCGCAGAGCAGCCAGAGCATCCCCGCCCCGCCGGGCTCACATGCTGCGGGGAGCCCCAGGGGGGCTGCCGAACCGAGCCGAACCGGGCCGGGCCCAGGCTGAGCCGCCCCGCCCGCAGGAAGGACTCGCTGCCCCGGAACCAAAACGGAAGAGCCAGGAGGAGGGGTAAAAAAGAGGAGGAGGAGGAAGAGGAGGAGGGATGGGGGCGGCGCCATGATGCGGGGAGGAGGCGGTGGCAGCGCGCAGGGAGCGCTACGGGGTGCGCAGAGACACTCGTTTTATTTTATTTTTCCCCCCTCCCATTATGCCTTCTGCTTTAAACAGAAAACCCAGTGTTGAGAGACCCGTCCGAACCAGGCCGGGGACTCCCGCATCAGCAGAAGTGCGGGAAGCTCTTTCAGAGCTGCGAATTGGAGTCCAGTGGCCGCTTCTCCCTGGGACGGGGGTTTTGTCTTCAGGTTACTTCCATCTAACACACCAAAAATGCCATCTAACACACCAAAAACACGTAGGCAAACGTAACCCTACCCATGGCCAACTCTCGCAGTCCCTGTGTGGCTGCTCTGCCTCAGTTTCCCTGCCCCACAGACCGAAACGCAAACCTGTACTGGGAGCACTGGGAGCGGGACCTGCTCGTTCCTGTCACCCCGAACATCGGTGTTAACCTGCTTCAAGCAGTTATCCTAAGAGCTGCCACAGACTTTTTCTCCCAATTGCAGAATCCTCGGCTAAATATCTCCGATAAAATTCTTCCTTCAAAGAGTTTTTCATTTTACCGCCGGGCTCAGCTCCGGGTCCGCTCTCCAGCAGAGCTCTGGAGGAAGAAATCCCTCTGAAAATCCCGCATCCCCAGCAGCCCCACTGTTACCTAGCGGAGTGCGACAGCTCCGGGTCTCCCTTCCAGGGTCCCAAAGCATGATACAGACTACTAGAAACTTGTAAAAAATAGCTTTTTGCCTGACAAAGTTGAGAGGGAAGGTTCTTGGCTGCCTTCAGCTCTGCAGCAGGGAAGGAGAGCATCAATCTCTGTGTGTTGATCTGTGCATTTTATCACAGTAAAAAAGAATTCTCATCTATGGCAAACTGGGCTATTTAAAGTTTTTATATTACCAATTTAGAGGGGGAAGAAATGGAAGGTAAATTTGATTCAACACCTGAAACGTCTTCAAGCTTAACTCATAATAGAATTCTACATTGTTTGAGCTTTAGAAAGAAAAAAAAAGAGGATCTTTCAATGGCTATTAGCAGGGATAAATTTTCTCTCTGTTCAATGAGTTTATAATTTAGTTCCTACACTAGAAATTAATAGAAGCCCAGCTCCTAAGTATCTAAGGGATTGGTGCTGCCCAGACAGACATCTTTCTGTTTAAATGAACCTTTTACCTACAGTCCCTGTGTACCTCTCAGTCAGGTTCATTTCAATCAGATTCATTTTCCATTAAATTTCAAAGAATAGGAGACAGAATCATAGAATTTCTATAGAACTGCAATTTCTCTAAAATGTCTTTTTCATTTACAAGACTATGGGGAAAACCAACTCAATTTGCCAAATTTGCATAAATATTATGGAGATTTCCAGAGCTAATCATAACCTCCATCCCCCATTCTGATTTGTGTGGATGCAGCTGTAATCAAACTTCAAGGTTCCTACATCTTAAAAAGTACAGCACATCAGCCACTTATTTCTTGATACAGGTTTTGGTTTTGTCATTCAAACTCACGTTTCATATGAAATTTTCATTCTAGCTACACCAACATTTTAAACAAAGAGTTAATATTTATTTTAGCTTGAGAACAGAACTTCACCAAAATCTCTTTGAACATATTTCCCCAACGTTGGGGGGAAATTTCTGTGGAAAGAATGCTAGTTTTAAAGAGGTATCATAAGATATTCTTAAAGCTCATTATCCATTTGCTCCAGGATTAAAGGATTCCAGGAGGTAACAGAATTCCAGAAAGCAACAGAAAAAAAATTAAATTAATTGAGCAGTGTGATCTCCTCCACTAAATGCAGCTGACATGCTGTCAGCAAGAAATATACATGGGTTTCCTATTTATAATGATGTATCCAAAGTTATTTTCTACTCACAATGCAAAATCTGCAAAGGAACAATATCCCAGTTCTTTGATTACAGGAGGATGGTGAAGCCCACGACTTCCATAAATCCTGTTTTTATTTGTTTGGGGGAAATATCCTCCACCAATGCCACAGCCTCCCAGGACATGTTTCATAGAATCATAGAATCATAGAATCCTAGGGGTTGGAAGGGACCTTGAAAGATCATCTAGTCCAACCCCCCCTGCCAGAGCAGGGCCACCTAGAGTACATCGCGCAGGAACGTGTCCAAGCAGGTTTTGAATGTCTCCAGTGAAGGAGACTCCACAACCTCCCTGGGCAGCCTGTTCCAGGGCTCTGTCACCCTTACAGTAAAAAAATTTTTTCGAATATTCAACTTGAACCTCCTATGCTCCAATTTACACCCATTACCCCTTGTCCTATCACTGGTAATCACTGAGAAAAGCCTAACTCCATCTCCCTGACACTCGCTCCTTACATATTTGAAAACATTGATGAGGTCACCCCTCAGTCTCCTTTTCTCCAAACTAAAGAGACCCAGCTCCCTCAGCCTTTCCTCATAAGGGAGATGTTCCACTCCCTTAATCAACTTAGTAGCTCTGCGCTGGACTCTTTCAAGCACTTCCCTGTCCTTCTTGAACTGAGGGGCCCAGAACTGGACACAATACTCCAGGTGCGGCCTCACCAATGCAGAATAGAGGGGGAGGAGAACCTCTCTTGACCTACTAACCACACCCTTCCTAATGCACCCCAGGATGCCATTGGCCTTCTTGGCCACAAGGGCACATTGCTGGCTCATGGTCATCCTCTTGTCTACCAGGACCCCCAGGTCTCTTTCACCTACACTGCTCTCCAGCAGGTCAGCCCCCAACCTATACTGGGACATCGTGTTGTTCTTCCCCAAATGCAAAACCCTACACTTCCCCTTGTTGAACTTCATCATGTTTCTCTCTGCCCAACTCTCTAGCCTGTCTAAGTCTCTCTGAATGGCAGCACGGCCTTCCGGTGTGTCAGCCACTCCTCCCAGCTTAGTGTCATCAGCAAACTTGCTGAGGGTACACTCTATACCCTCATCCAAGTCGTTGATGAAGATATTGAACAACACCGGTCCCAGTACCGACCCCTGAGGGACTCCACTAGTCACACACCTCCAACCAGATTCTGCCCCATTGACTACAACTCTCTGACTCCTTCCTTTCAACCAGTTCCTGATCCACCTCACTACCTGATCACCAAACCCATACTTGGTCAACTTATCTACAAGGATGCTGTGAGAGACTGTGTCAAATGCTTTACTGAAATCAAGATAAACCACATCTACCGCTCTTCCATCATCTATCCACCTAGTAATTTCCTCATAGAAGGCTATGAGGTTAGTCAAACATGATTTACCCTTGATAAAACCATGCTGACTGCTCTTGATGACCCCCATGTCCTTGATATGCCTGGAGATAGCGACAAGAACAAGTTGTTCCATCACCTTTCCAGGGACGGAGGTGAGGCTGACCGGTCTATAGTTACCCGGGTCCTCCTTTTTGCCCTTTTTGTAGACTGGAGTGACATTTGCTATTCTCCAGTCCTCAGGCACCTCTCCTGTTACCCATGACTTACTGAAGATGATGGAGAGTGGCCTAGCAATGACCTCCACCAGTTCCCTCAGCACCCTTGGATGCATTCCATCTGGACCCATCGACTTATGGATGTCCAGATTACTCAGCTGATCCCTAACCCAATCCTCATCTACTATGTCAAGCTCCTCATCTATCTCGACTACTTCTGGGGCTAAATGAATCTGGGGCTCATGCGGAAACCCTGCAGGAGTAAAGACAGAGGCAAAGAAGGCGTTCAGCACCTCTGCCTTCTTTATATCCTCTGTCACCAGGGCTCCCATCTCATCCCTTAGTGGGCCAATATTGCCTCTAGTGTTAGTTTTACTAGCTATGTATTTGAAAAAGCCCTTTCTATTATCCTTAACCTGACTTGCAAGGTTAAGTTCCAAGGAGGCCTTAGCTTTCCGAATTGCCTCCCTACATCCTCTGACGACAGTCCTGTATTCCTCCCAAGTGACCAGCCCCCCCTTCCATGATCTGTAGATTTTCCTTTTCCACTTAAGTTTTCCCAGCAGTTCCTTTTTTAACCATGCAGGCCTCCTAGCTCCCTTACTGGATTTCCTAACCATAGGGATGCTCTGATCCTGTGCTTGCAGATAGTGGTCTTTGAATATTGACCAGCTATCTTGAGCCCCTTTATCTTCTAACACCCTGTCCCATGGGATTTCTCTTAACAGTTGATTGAGGAGGCCAAAGTTTGCCCTGCGGAAGTCCAGGGTTCTGGTCCTACTGGGCATTCTGGTCCTTCCACACAGGATCCTGAACTCAACCATCTCATGATCACTGCAGCCAAGGCTGCCATTGACCACCACTGCTTCAACAAGGCCCTCCTTGTTGGTTAGTACAAGATCCAGCAGCGCTCCTCTTCTAGTCGGCTTGTCCACCATTTGCATTAAGAAGTTATCGTCAATGCACTGGAGGAACCTCTTAGACTGTGAAAGGCTGGCTGTGTGAGTCAACCAGCAGATATCAGGGTAGTTAAAATCACCCATGAGGACTAGGGATTGAAGTTGTGAGGCTACTTTCAGCTGCCTGTAGAAGGCCTCATCAACTTTCTCGCCTTGATCAGGAGGTCTGTAGTAGACCCCCACAACTGTATCACCCACACCAGCCTGCCCCTTAATTCTTACCCACAAACTTTCAACTTGCCCCTCATCAGCCCCTGCACAAAACTCAACACATTCTAGTTGCTCCCTCACATAAAGAGCAACTCCACCACCTCGCTTCCCTACCCTATCTTTCCGAAAAAGCACATAACCATCCATGGCCACATTCCAGTCGTGTGACCTATCCCACCATGTCTCTGTTTGTGCTGCAAGTGCAGGAGCTGCCTCTCTGCAGTCTGCTGCTTTCCACTGCTGGGAGAGAGGACAGAGGAGATCTGGAGATGGCCATGTACAGAGGAGAAACGTTTGTCTTCAAGGAAAAGCAGAGTGCTGACACAGCCAAATGCTGAAATGATGAGATCTGCCATGCTGTGGAATCTCACAGGACTATCAGAAAAAAAAGCTGTACCCCAGAGGTTGCCTGGAAGATGGTTATCATCATCATTTGCAAGGCCCCCAACAAGTGAGGAAATAACTTATTACTTGTTTCCCTCTCTAATTCCCAAGGCAAAGGAAGTAATCTTCCACTTTTCTATCTTTTCACTACCACAGACATCATATAATGAAGTTTTGAGTCTCTCTACCAAACCTGCATAAAAAGGAGGAGTCAACTCCCCTGGTCCTACTATTTGAATATTCCTGTTCTGGGATTTGTACCTAGGAGGTTTTCCTTGGCATGGGTGAAGGGAGATGTGAACTCTGTCTCAGGGGTGAAAATTGCAGTGCTTAGAACTGAAGGCAGTCCTCTTCACACAGCATTTCTTGACACAGAAGCTACGTGCTATTTTAACCCTTAAAATATGCCCATCATAAATATTCAGTGGAAAAGAAAGCAGGTAAATGATACCAATTGCACTGGGCCATTATCAGGAGTTGAAGTGCACCACATCCAAAATCAGGACCAAAATTAATTTGCTCTAGCCCAGTGCTCAGACCCTTGGGGAGAAGGAAAGGAGGCTCAGGAAAGAAGCTGAGGACAGAGTCAGCCAGTCCTGCATTGTCATTACAGCTCCTGCTGAGCATCTCTGGGAAAATTTAACCTCACTACTTCTAGGATTTACCCAGCTGTGACATCTGAATAACATGCATTTACCATGGTACAGACTAACTAGTTAATATCTGTTAACTACATGTGCTAATGTTAATATTTTAACTACTAAAATGCTTCAGAACACTGTATTAACATCACAGTCCTGTATTACATGTAATTCAGATACAGCCTAAACAATCAGCTCAGAAGAAGCAGACTCTAAATGCCAGAGCTTGGTTCACTAAATTCAATTTATCATCTCTGCATCCTCCCTGTACAGTTTCTAGATAGGTATTATACATAACAAAGGATAAGCTCTTCATTTCCTAGAGAAAATGGTACCTGATCATTGCTTTAGTAGCAGATGTTTTCATGCCTTTATAGAAAAGAGATTAATACTTAACTTTATAGGTTGATAAAATAATACATCATGGTGAAATTCACCTCTTTTCCTTCCCACATCTTCAGATTGCCAGTGAGTGCAGCAAACCAAATTCCCTTAGGCTTACAAAGAAAGTAGGTCAATAGTGTCCAGACTTTCTAAACAGATTCTTCTCTAAAATGCATCTCCTCAGAAAAAAACCTATAAACTCCTGAAGAACAACAAAATTATTGTGATTTTTCTTACTAAACACTTCATACATCACAAAACATGTATGCAGCCAGGCTTGTGAATCACTGAGCATGTAACAGTCATTTCCAGTGGTATTTTTCCTTTTAAGACTAAAAATAGGTTTGACTTCACAGTATTTTATAATCTTGTTCCAAAATTTCAAGCATTCTTGAAAAGCAGCCTATCTTGAAATTCACATTTTAAACTTGAAAGTTCCCTTCACCAGACTTTTCACCTGAAAGATTGCTTTTAATCATGTTTTAATATTATTAGGACTATTAATATCACTGAAAGTAATAAATTGCTTTCATAACAAACTAGAAGAGGGCTCATAAACTGTGCTTTAAGTGATGCAATTGCTATTAAAATCACTCTGAGCCCAATACATTCTGCCTCACCAAGCAAACACATCCAAACCCAGAAGATTCCATCCTTCCAAACCTTAAGGGCTTCCTCTGATTTTTTTTAAATGCTGAACAGATCCATGAGTTTTCTGTAAAACAGCTTTGCCACTGAGTATGCCAATAATCTGCCTCCCTTTTAACTGGAACTCACAAAATCACCACCTCTTCCAGTCTGCTGCAGAGAGCTCTCCAGAAAGGACACCATTACTTTCTAACTACACACCACAGTGTATTTACTGGAATATTATGATGTATGAGCATAAATAATTAAGGTTAAACTCCACTCCTCTCTGAGCAATACACATTTTGTGATACATTAGCCCTCTTTATTTCAGCTGCATTTATTCACTTACTAATTCACAAAGGTCAATCACTGACATTGAGTCTCCCATTCATTAAGGCAGATTTTTTATGTTCTGCTGCACAGATGCTTCTTTAGAAGACTTAAATTCAAGTACAGTGCAAGTATCTTACTTTGTTTCTACTAAAAAAAAAAAAAGCCTTTCAAATTAGCTTGGAATATATGAGTAACAATTTTTATTCTACACTCCCCTTGCTGTAATGCTTTTTCTAACACTTTCTTGGGCTGTATTGTTCAATTTAAATAACAGCTAAGTATAACATGACATCTACTTCCATAAATATGTAGATTTGGGGATGAAATCATGACAACTCTCAGAATTATTAACTTACTGTTCTGTACTGAACATGATTAAGGACTTACAGCAAAAGCCAATTTAAATTAAATGGGAAAAGTAAATAATACATGAATCAAAATTTCTCTTGTTTCAGGCAAAGTTCATCTACATCAGAGGCCTAAAGGTATTAACTATTGCAAAATACTGAAGTTTCATTCAATAATAGTGTGAATCCAAGAAATCTCCAATTATAATCTGCAAAGAGGTTTAAACAGCAAAGATATTTTTACTGCAATTAGATTATTCTCAAAGAGGACTGTTCATTTAACTCACACTTTCCTACTACACTTTTCTGGCCTCTAGAATGAGTTCAATAAATTCTATTTCATCAAAAATGATAAATTTGTCCATGACAAAATGCAGTCACCCTTCTGAATGAAGGAAGAACAAATTCTGGGTTCCTGTTCTCCTTTTCCAGCAAGCTTCAGTCCTGGAAGGAGGATCAGTAGGTGTAGGAATATTTACAGCTGAGCACCAGGCAAGCAGCTTCTTAAACCTGGTATTTTCTGCTCATTCCACCAAATTCAGCCTTTCCACCTGACCACCACCACCCCACCCTTTTTATTCCACTGAAACTGCTTTTGCTCAAATCTTCATTTACTCAACACATTTGTCTGAGTAGGAACTTTTGTTCTACTCCATTGTCCTGCAGAAGCTCCAGGAGTTCCACACCACTGTTCCCCTTCTGCAACTTCTTTAATCTCAGCAGTTTGGAAAAAAAAAAAAGTTTAAAAAAGTAACCTTTCTCTGTTGATGAGTAATTAACCTGCCTTCCTGCTCCACCACTGCAGAGCTGGAACTGCTTTGAGTAAGTAAATTAACTGATAGGAGTGAGTTTTCCCAGAAGAGCAAGGAAAGGACTGACAGTTTCTCTCCAATGATTGACTCAAATTACTGCAAAGGTTATGGATGCTGTTATCATTTTCCAGATTTTCAGGATTCAGGCTGTCCTTGAGCACAAGTGAGCCTGGCAAGCTTAAACAAACACATCTGGGAGCTCTGACTTGGGTGCAAACACAGGTACATCACCCTACCAGATAGTTCTGTGGTTAAATTTGGGGGACTGCTGCTCTCCTTCTTCCCAGGAGTCTTGAGCCACTTGAGCTCTGCTCATTCCTGCCAACTTCCACACACAGAGCAAGCACAAATATGCAAAAGATCAAAGAAAAATTAAATTATCTGGAAAGGTTCTACCTAATTCTACTCAGAATTACAGCAGGTCAACCACACAAAGCAAGTTGAGGATGGGAACAGTGGAAGTGCAGTCAGCTCCAGGTTTCTCTGAAGACTGGAGAAAAACATTGGGTATCATTCCAGGGGATCAACAAGGTAACACAAAAACTTGATTTTTCAGACAGTGAGAGAGTACTAACCATGACCAATTGGGAAAATCAATCCATACATCTACACCTAGCACTCATTTACATTGGAAAAAAAGAACTTTGTTTAAACTGTGTCCACCTGAAGATCAGCAAGTAGTCTACGTTCTATTGGTGAGTGCTATTATAGGTAAAAATCATATTTAAGAACAATAAAGTGCCTAGAATACATCTGCATTACTAGTCACAAAACTTCATGGAAACAAACACAAAATGTTATCATAATTGGAAGAAGCAGCCAATAACAGAAAAGAGTATTTCTTGGGTATGACCATTAGTGCTCCACAGTCTCCAGTGAACCATTCATCAAACATACAAAAAGGTATAAAAGTGAAATATTGTAATTAAGACCTGAGTTCTATCGATTGTGAGGCTTAAGTAATTTTTCACAAGAAACGTAAGATTTAATAAGTATAAGTAGTTAAAGATCTTGACTTGGCTGTAGTCATTAGCATGTAATTGAACTGGTAAAAAAGATCAGTTAAACCTATGTTGATTACCACCTTATCTTTGAAAGGCAATTAAGGGCCTCAATCATTGCAACAAGATTTGATTGTGCAGCCTTTATTGGACATTGATCTTTCAGCAAAGCACAGTTACATTTTCCATTAATTTACAGTAACACAGTTTAACTCAGCTACCTGAGACCATTGACCTAGGTAAGATGTAATGCTAAGAGCCTGTTTAGGTTGAGATCCCCCCAGTAGTCATTACTGTTTAAAAAGACTGCTACAAGAAGTAGCTACCTGATCCTCTGGGTTTACACTGAGGTTTCATTTAGCTGAAGCAGTGGTTAAGCAAGGTGAAACAAAGCTCTCTGCCTTTTTATGTCATCTCTCATTAAAGCATCATCCTTGAGTACAGCAAAGAGATAACTAAGGCAAGATAAAGTACACTTTATTTCAAATGGAAATGGTGCAGGTCAAATCCATAAGAAGTTATAGAAGGGTCACTCTGTAGTTCAATCATCTATAAAAAAATTATGAGTCAATATTAGCATACATTGCACATGCCACATACACATAGTGCAACAAGCATTAAAAAAGCTGCTAATTAATAAAATTATCCTGGACCAGAGGAATTAAGTTCCCTACAAGTTTGTCTTTCAAAGCAATGGGTTTACGAAACCCCAAAGGACCTTGTAGACAAGTAGGTGCTACCCATGGAAATAATGCATCTCTGAACAATTAAACTGCTCAGAGCACATCTCTAAAGTCCACTTCAGGGACCATCTTTGGTTTAAGCATTCAGACTTCACCACCACCACAGGAAACCCCAGGAATGTCCCTTTAGGAGCCAACAGCTACAAAGCAAGAGATTATGGTGATGGGGATGAAGTAAAACAGCAAAGCTTCAGGTAAGAACTACACACTGGGTGCTTCTCCTCACTCACCATTCCCATACTCTCCAAGCCCTAAAGAGATCTGTGAGACAAGATGACATGAAACTCCTTGGATCTTTTGGCCATTTCCATCTGTCATTCAGGCCAAAACTTCAGGTAAGTGATAAGAAGAGATACTTAGTAGGTATTCATAGTAAAAAAAGAACAAAAGGCAGATGAAGTATTTTACCTTGGGTAAAAACCTACAAGCTAGTAGGTTTGTATTGATGCTCAAGAGTTATTTTTGTTTTGATTCAGTAATTCAAGCCTTATCCTTTATAAATAGCATATTTTTCCTCTCAAGTGCTCTCCCACATCACATAGAAGCCTTAATGAAACAAATGAATTATACTATATTTGCACTTTGCCCTCAGCCATCTTCTAGTTCATCCTTTAGCATGATCAACTTCATAAGAGCAAGGGGTCTATTGATTTTCATGTAATACAAGAAAATATTACATTTGCTTAATTGTTACACAGTGAGATCATTGAACAAGAAATCAAGTCTCTATTTAATGCTGCAAGCAGCACAGAATTGCAGTAATCAATAGGGTAGTTTGTCAAAGATGTTCTCTAAGGAGACTTGCCCATCACTGTATGGACAAGGAGTCATGTTGCCTGCAGTTATTGAAAAACAGGTAAGCAAAGTCAGCAGTACACATTATCAGAAATCAAACGAGCTGCAGTGAGTGGAGGTGCAACTCCAATGAAGAGCTGTATTTATAATCTGGTAATTAAAAACCATTTTATCAGCCTTGCATTGAGACTAAACCTTTACAGCAAGATATTGACGAGATCCGTGGCAATGAATGAGCAGTATTTGACTTGAAACTTATGAGCTGCAGTTATTTCACTTGAGCCAATACAGTGAAAAGCAGTTCTACAAAAATGCTAACAGTAATTTTTATTATTAATGAGGCTTCTTTTAATATCATTACTTCATCTTGGAGACTCATTTAACTTGTGTCAAGACTATCCTCCAAAATTAAATAGAAGGGTACCAGCGTTTCTCTGATTAAAGTGTTATTTAGTGTTGCTTTTTAAAAAAAAAAACAACACATGTACTGCTTCATTAAGTGGGAAAGAGTTCCATTATCTGGAATTAAGTAAAAAAGTAGTTAAATGAAATTATACTGTAGTCATAGCTTGATAATCATTTATTTGGGAATAATGATTACCCTCCAAAACCAGCACCTTCCCATTCTGCATTTATCTTCCTACTTAGGAAAACCAAAATAATCAACTTACATCATCAGAGATGGGATCTGAAATAGCATTATTTGCTGGCACTAAAACTGTACAGGATATATTACTGGTGCTCTGTTGTTTGAATTTACTATCTAATAATTCCATATTTCCAGCCTCCAAACAACTCTCTAAAAGCTTTTTCTTTGCCCAGGTTTTCAACTGAATTGAAGTAATTTCATCATTGTATGTGCCTGTTACAGCTGTGCTCAGTTAAAGCAGGGAAAAACAGTTATTTTGGGTCAAAAAAAATGAAGTGTTCCTCTCATCCTCCTCTATTATTAATTAAAATCATCAGTAATTTGTAAACTAGGAAAGAGGACTGAACAGATTACTTAAGTTTTTGTTACTTACCTACAAAGCAACTAGAAGAAAAAAAAACAAGAGTTAAAGAATTGCAAACCATACAAGTATAGGCCATAATTTAGATGTTTTATTTAAATATCAAGTGAAGAAATACGATACAGCCACTTTTAACTTCTTGGGGTGGTGTTTTTCCAAAGAGTCTTCAAGGCACTTGTGAATGGTCAGTGCCATGGATTCATTTCACACACACTTTGCAACTGTGACAATTAATGCATCGTGACACAGCAAGTCAGAGTCTAAACCTAAGCAGCTTCATCTTTTCATTCTAAAAACATCTGCTTTCCTTGCCTGCATGCTACAATTCAGTTCTCTAAGTTGGTAGGTGTCTCTCATTAAATTATCACAAGTTTTTCAGCAGAACTAGTCACCAACTTCTGTAAATTCTAATACCCTTACAAATATTAAGTCTCCCAAGGCTTATACTTTTTCAACTTAACTGACTTCTGCAAAAATAAATCTCTTTTGACCAACAAGTCCATCAAGCTTCCTGGAGACAGTGTGTTAAGTAAAAGAATGCACTGTGGAAAACAAACAGTTGCCTTCAGCCCTTTTTAGTCAAAGGGAGTAGATATTTGTAGCAGCTGTAACACAGAAACCCACCAAGTGAGAGGTACTGGAGGGCATGATTTCAGTACATTGCTCCTTCATCTTCTTTATTTAGAAAATAAATAGTAACTGGGCCATGACTCGTATGAACAGTCTCTGTGACACTGACAAAGAACCAGGAGCCAATTCCATACAGTAAAGTTGGGATGCCTACGAAGAGACAAAAACATGTTACATACAAAGACAGCAAGGCAGGACAATTAAAACGGCCTATTAATAGTGAAGAATAATGACTCCAAAATGAAATGAAGAGGAAAAGCGTTCCCATAAAAGCTGCCTTATTAATGTTCTGCCTTTCCAGAAATGCTGACAAGAAGCTCTAGGTACGTAACACCCTTCTTGCCTATCAAGCACACAAGATTCAGAAAGCAGCGTTAAGAAAAGCAGCAATTCATGGGAATTAATAAAAAAAAACAGGATAGCAGTATGAAGGAAGGGAAGCATGATCATGCATGCAGCCTGCTTTCTAATGATTCAGGAAAAAAAATAAATCCAAACACTAAAAAGCCATCTCCCTGGACATCTACTTAGTTTATCCATGCAGAGTTTGCTTATGGATGAGAATAGAGGTTGGAAGGAAAAGAGGCAGCGACTTCACAGGTCAACATGAAGCTGCTCTTGGGAAAAATCTGGTCAGAAGTAAAGAATTCCAACCCCAAAGAAACTGGAAGGAGTGGAAAGGTGTATATATAAAAGGTGCCACCATTTACAGCACTGCTGAGTTATTGTAGATGACAATATTTTACTTAATATTGGGGGATAATTAATATTTACTTAATAAGAAACAGATTTAGGCTCTCAGTTGAGCGAGGTACAGGAACACTGAATTTAACATGCTGAAAGTTACCCAAGTGCTTCAGCTAGAGCCTCAGAAGAGGGAGATGAGTGAGAAAGAAACTTTTTAGACACGTTTACCAAGGATTTAAACACAAAACATGCAGGGTAGGTGCAAGAAAGATGGAGAAAATAAAATCATATTTAAAGTTACTGTTAGGAAATAAAGCTTTGTGATGACAAGTTTTCACGATGTCAACAGGAAAGGTCAAGAAAATGAAGACCAGCAGATGTGGTTTGCAAAGAGTCACTGAAGACTTGGAAAACAAATGAGATTTTTTTTTTTCTGAAGGAAATAACACAAGAAAGTGATGAAATTAGGTATGCAAATGTCACCATTTAAATAAGTGTTGCTTCCAAATACTAATTTTTGAATAACAATGTATTTCAAACCTTTTCTACAGCCTCTTGCACGTTAATATCGTATAAATAGAGATTTTTGTGAGCATTTATACTGCAGCAGCACTTTAGGATCAAACGTGTTTCCAGTCTTCACTACATCAGACACTGCCAGTATGCGAGATGCAAAAAAATTAGCCCAGGCACTACCTAAAACCCAAAACTTTCGCTTCACCTACCACCCATGCAGTTGCTTAGAAGACAGAATTCCATCCACGACAACAGAACATAGAATTTTAAACAGAAAATCACCCACACCAACCGGTGTCCCACCACAAACCGCTCCCAGCGTTTGCTTTAAGGCGGTTTAATTTATTTTTTCCTCTCTCCCAGCCGGACAGAGGCAGGGACTCGGTGACAAGCCTGCAGAGTATCGATTTCCAGCGCTGTCCCCTCACACCCCTCCGTGGCCGCTCCCTTTTCGCCGCCCGCCCCAAGCGATTTACCTCAGGGGGAGCGGAGCTCTGAGGCGCTGCCAGCAGCCACGGGCACCCTCCAGCTCCCGCTCAAACCTCCCCCCCCTTCATCCTCGCACCAAGGGACGCAGCTACCGCTTTTCCCTCACCCCCTTCCCGCATTCATCTCTCCTACCCGGGCCGCCTCACTCCGCCCGCCGGGAGCCGAGGGGAAGAGCCTGAGCGGCCGCCTCACAGCGAGGTGAGGCCGCAGGGCCGGCCCGGGACGCGACTCACCCGCGTTGAGGACCTTGAGGGCGGTGAATGCGGCGTTCTGCAGCGCCAGGTCCTGCGGGGCGGCGCGGGAGCAGTGGTATTTGATGAAGGGGAAGCAGCCGGTGCGCAGGATGTGGTAGTTGGCGCCGTTCACCCGCCAGTTGAAGTGGGAGAGCCCGAACTGGTCGTTGCGGACAGCGCTGTACTTGACGCAGTACGAGGTCCAGTAGGGTAAGCCGCGCTGCCGCAAGTGCTGGCTCAGCACCTCCGAAGCGGCAGGACGGGATGACAACGCCGTTCCCCTACCCAGCAGCAGAAGCCCCACGGCCGCTTCATGCAGCCGCCTCAGCGCCCGCATCCCGCGGGGCCGTCCCTTTCCCTCCCTCCTTCACTCCCCACGGCTACGGCCGCCGCGCCTGCGCTGCCTCAGCGCCTGCGCCGGAGGGCGGGAAGGGGCGGTGGCAGTGGAGGGGTCACCTCAGCGGGGGCAGGTGCGGGGTTGGAGCTTCCTCAGGAGGTGTGGGGGGCGGTGGGGTCACCTCAGAGGGGGCAGGTGCGGGGTTCGAGCTTCTTCAGGGGGTGTTGGGGGCAGTGGGGTGCATGCGGGTCCCTGAGGGAAGGGTCCGCCTCCGTGGAGACGCGGGAAGAGCAGCACCGGAGCCCCGCGGTGCTGAGGTGAAGTGAGGCGGCTCCGCTGTGGTAACCTGCCCGGTACAAGCCGAGGGATGGGCTCGGTGATCCCTAAGGAGGGGTCCTGCTGGTCACGGCAGTGGAGAAAATCGTATTAAAAAATTCTTCAGTTAAGGTTTTTAGTAAGGGTTTTGTTTCCCGCACCCCCGTGTGTGTCCTTGGCGCGGCGCTGAGCCGGGTTCGTGAGGGCTCACGTTAAAAAAGTGTTAAACTGGGTTGTTGGTTTTACTGGGTGACATCGCAGTGATGTCTGGTGAAAAATCCGTTCTTAGAAAGCCCCTTTGAGGAGAAATATTTTAAAATCATAAGCAATACGCCATTGGATTATTTATTTTTTTTCTAAATAAAGGCCATGGTTTTGAAGCATTAAAGCATATTTGGGGGGGAAAAAAAGAGTAAACTGAGAAATGTGAAGATATTTTTTTCCTTTTAATAATTGCAAACAATATCTCAAACTCAGCAATCTTAAACCATTGAGCTATGGAGTAGAAATGTGCTAATTAATCAGTCAGTACCCTGTTTATTTCCTGTAATGCAGTACATGTGTGTGGAATTATTAATCACCATAACAAATTTGACTTAAGTTCACATTCCTATAATTAATAGAGCATATAGTTAGCTTTAATATCAGTGGCAACAGTGACTGAGGGCTGAAAAGCTGGAAAGATATTGTGGCTCACCACTGTTGTATTACACCTTGACAGTGATACTCTGGCTGTTAATTTTCATGGTCAAAATTGTCTCCTACAAAGTGGACATAACACCACCAAATATTTTAAGGATAAGACTGGATGTATAATGAAGCATTCATCCAAATATCTTCACTATCTGGCTGCAGAGTTGGGTCTCTGCTCACTGGATTCTGGTACAGTCTGATCATCTTTACATCAGAACAGTCCCCTGAAATGCACATCTTTGTGAGGAAGCTAAAAACCAGTCAAGATAATGTATAAATGTTCATGAAGACTGCCAGTGGAGTACCTGATCTTTAGTGCCTGGTTGCTATAGCAAGATCTGTCCTCTAAAATGAAACACAGAGGATCTGTGGACTGTAAGAGGGAGCACCTCAGATCTGCAGTAGGTGATTTGTTAGATGGGAAGTGATGTTAGGTAACCACAGTGAAATGTTGAGGCTTAAAATTCCAGGGATTTGTTATCTTGACCTATAGGGAAGGTCATAAATTCTCCTGAAGCATCCAGGATCTCATCCAGGATACCTCATCCAGAATGAGGTATCAGAGATCTTTCAGGAAACAGGTCAGGTGAATACTTCCATTTCACACAACACTGGAAGTGGTTTTGATGATGAATTTTTTGCTCTGTGGGCTAAAAGCCTTTTTTTTTTTTTCCAGGGCTTTAAATGCAAATCTCTAAAAGGAGGGATCTGGTTTCTAATATCAGCTCCAAGTAATGTTCTCTTGGGAGAATCACTTGAAGTGGGTAGGTAGCACATGTGCTTCACTTGCATCTTTGGCCCATCAGGAGCAGAAAACCTTTGTTTTAGTTGTCCCTTTCCTCCACACTCTGCAGCTGGGGAACCAGCTTGGGTTTTGGCTGTACTTAGCTGCAGAATTCTTTGGAAATTTCTGCTGAGCAGCCACCTTTTATCTTCCACTTCCCACTCGTCCTGTTTTCTTCCCAGTCTAGATCAAGTTTGGAAATTCAAGCTACAGTTCAAGAACTCTGTTATCCCTTTAGTGAGAGGGAATAATCCAGTTGTGTGAACAGGAGAATCATGGCTGTTTTGACTTTTTTTTATGCTTTTAAAGATTATAATTCCATTTCATAGCTTCTCTATTGCTAAAAAAAGCCATTTTTGGCACCAGCAGCACGGGAGTTGAATGTGAGAGACTGCAAAGCAGTTTGAATCCTTCTGTCAACTCAAGGCTCAGAAGTGTTAATAGTAATTAAAAACTTTTTTCCCTCAGAATACATTTCACACTTTGCACATGCTGAGAAATCTCTCTCACCATGGGGACTTTCAGATCCCTTGGTCCCTGCAAAAAAACAGGTACAGTTTTCTTTTGTCAGAGCAGAACAAAGACAGGAGGAGGTGCAGGTTTCATTTACTCCTAGGACACTGCAGCCTATAGGAAGTGCCAGTGAACTAATGAGCCTCTCAGACCTTATGTTGTTCTGGCTTGGATTAAAGCTTAATTTTCCTTAACCCTTCAGAAACTGACTCCTCAGCTGACACTGCTGTGCTCTTCTGTGCCTCCTTCAGCTCCAGCATCCTGCTTCAGCTGACCCAACTATCAAATAGATCTCATTTTGTTGGAAGAACCTAATAATTTCCTTTTTGAGATCTTATTTGTTGGCAAAATCATTGTTGTACTTACCACAACCAAAAATACTTCTGTTAACTTCATTTCTAAACCATAAAGACTTCCAGGAAGTTCATTCAGTGGGTAAATTTCACTGCAGAAAACCATGTGTGGGCTCTGGTATGTCCAAACCCAATATTGTATTGAGGTTGTGTGGAAGAAAGGAACAAAACCAAGCAAAGAAGAATTAAAGAAAAATTTTATTTTAGACATTTAATTGAAGCCAGGATCAGCATTTATGCAGATTCTCATCAGCAATTAATTCTGTGAACAAAGTAGAAAAGCAAAAGGCTAACACCAAAGATAATATTGGAAGCTAACAGAGCAAAGACTTGGGCACTGGGAAAACTGGGCACTGAGCTGCTGCAACTGCTTGGTCACATTATTTGTCTTAAAAACTGGTTTTGCCTGAGCTTTTTGGGAAGGAACCTCAAAGATACTTGCCAGGCTTGGGGCAGTAGTGCCCATCCAGTGGAGGAGAAGATGAGCTCTTCTATAGTAACATTTAGAATGTGCCATCTGTTGGCTTGAGAGGTTTGAAGAGCAAAGATGATTTTACAAAAATAACTCTGGGCCTTTAACATCCCACTGCACAGCAATTCTGAATAAAAAAAGTCACACAGAATCTGACTGACAGGTTTGCAAAAGCCATGGGGTACTGGGAACCCCAGTGCAAATTGTAATGGACCTCTCAGAATTTCTGTTTTAGAGGCCAGTAGGTTTGAGAGGAAGTTCAGGATCACAGGACTCTTAAACAAAACATCATCTCCTGGTCTAATTTAGTGACAAAAGCACCATCATCTCTCTGTTTGATTAGTAAGATTTCAAATCAGTGTGATTCAGGAATGAGAGCATGAACATCAGGAGGATTTATTATGATCCTCTGCTTTTCAACTGTCTTATTTTTGTGAAAGAAGGACTGTTCCAAACACCTCACTCAGAAACTGTCTCAGTTAATACTCCTTCACGTGCCAAGGCAGAAGGAAAACCAAACCTGTTCTTACAGATGAGAAAGCACTTAGAGAAGCATAAAGAATAAAGCACTTAAACATTTTCTGTTAAGTATTCTTCCCAAGCATCTGCTTTTGAAGGTTGCTCTTCTTCCAATTTCAATTTGTTTTCTGCTGTAATTCCTAGAATTGCTTCAATATCTTGAATTGCCATCTGTAACAGATTCAAGGAATACAAGTTATTTAATGGGCATTATAATGAAATGGAGCAGCCAAAATGCACAGCTGGTAGTGTTTGCCTTGAGAAGGTAACCAGTGTTAACACAGGACATGATGCACCAATTAAATTTACTATTACTTTGGGGACAGTTGGTGGAATTATTAGTGGATATGTACAAATCTCAGGTAAGTAAAATAAAAAAAACCTAATTCGTTGCAATTTGTACTTCTAATTAACTAACAGGTGTTTCTATTTCATACCTGTAAATCATTGTTAACTCCCTAGGAAGAAGAGTTCCCTTCTATATTTTTCTTCAGTGGTTGCTTTTCACTCCCTTATATTGAAAATAAGGGTTTGGGGAGGGGGGGTTTGTTGGTTTATTCTGTAAGATGTTGGAATTTAATTCTATCTTCTCTAAAGCTGTCATTTCACACTTTGCTGGTCAGGAAAATACAGTCAGTGTTAACACTGGGTGGAATCTGGTGTCAATGATGTGATTTAAGGCACAAATCCTTAACACAGTGCTCCCCTTCACCTTCCTTACACAACAGGAGCTTGGCAACTTTTTAGGGGGAATAAAAAAAAAAAAAAAAAAGTGATAGAATTTAGCAAAATAACTCCCTCTGGGAAGTTCAGCTTTTCTCTTTTATTTTTTTTTTTCTTTTTCTTTTCTCTGGCATCCAAAAGCAGCATTGTCATGCAGCAGTGTTCCAGGGCAAGGGGCTGGATTCATTATTGCTTTACTGTCTCCTTTTGCCAGCAGGGTCAGGAGAAAGGAGGAAAGGTGGGTGCTCCTGGGGGACCCTTCCCAGCCTGGCAAGGCCCCCCAGCCCACCCCAGAGCAGCCCCTGGCAGGCAGGGATGGGCTCTGCCAGCAGAGTCAGGAGAAAGGAGGAAAGGTGGGTGCTCCTGGGGGACCCTTCCCAGCCTGGCAAGGCCCCCCAGCCCACCCCAGAGCAGCCCCTGGCAGGCAGGGATGGGCTCTGCCAGCAGATGGAAAGAGAAGAGAAAACTGGGAGCAAAATTGACTTTGTGAAATTGATGGCAGGGTGAAAGATGTGAAGTAAAGGATTTAAGGACTGGGTGGCTGCCTGCTGAAAAGAAATCAGCATTAATAATCTCAGGAGCTATTATTAAACTGAGGAAAGTTTGTTTCTAATTGAAGCTTCTTACCCCTTTTAAAATAAAAGACAATTGTGGCAGAGCTGTCTGAGGCAGTGCCAACAGCTCTTTGCTCTTCCAAAGGACAACCAGGAGCATTACACTGCAAATCATTTCACACTGAAGTCTGTCTCTTTTCAAAGGAAAAGTTTCCAACTTAAATTTAACTAACAGGTTCATTGGGAGACTTACTATATTGACCTAGACACTGTAAAACACGTCCTGCTAACGATAAAAAAGGAATGGTTTAGCACTTGTTTATGATACAGCATGAGGTATTTTCAGCCCTTGTACAGAAATTAACCAGGATCGTTAGTTAATTAACACCTCACCTTAAAATTGGTCTCGCCTTGCATATTAGGTGCTGATATTTCTTGATGGATGATGAAGAGACTGCGAGCAAAGGTCAGGAGGACCCCCTGGAGATCCTCTCCGATTGTTCTGTTAATGATATCCAAACAAATGAGTTTACCAATGATTCCCTTCACATGCTTAAAAACAATCCCCCTCTCATTTGTGCCTGTCTGGTGATGGAATTTAATGAGTATTTTCAATCTCACAAGGTGGCAATCTTCAGGGAGATATGAAAGATGAGGCTCCATTTTAACTTGTCAACAGAAAGGATTTGTGCAATAAATAATTTGTATTAATCAACTGGGCAGAAGTAAGCAGTGAGCTTTCAGCTATTCCAAGAAAAAGGCTGCTGGTGAGTTAGGGCTGAGGCAGGAGAACACTCAGATGAGTTCACAAAAGCTGTTGCTCCTGCCTACAATTTGTGAAAGACATCTGAAAGAGGTATTTCAGCACTATCAGCATTTCTTGGGTTGTTGTAGTTCCTGAGGTTTTGGTTTCTCAGTGGCAAATACAGATTCATCACACAGAGTCTTACAGACTCTGAGGAAGGAACTGAGCTTCAGATTCTGACTGGAACTGACAGCACGTCTCCAGAGGAGTAAACTGGATGATATTTTACATACAAGTTTAGTGTATTTCAGTGGTTAATTTTTTTTTATAAGCTCAAACCATTCTTGAACATATTTCCAAACTAAGATAACAGAATTGCATTGAAAACCTGATGGAAGACAAATTTGGGAACAGAATATATGGCAAACGTATTTGAGAGTACTCTGATGGTATCCAGTATGACTGCCAAGTCCTGCTGCTGCTGGTGGTGTGATTATGTTTCCTACCAGGAGAGCAATTTCTGGTGTATTCTTCCAAAGGATTTAGTAAAAATGTAGGTAGGATGCAGAACCTGTGCTGCAAGGGCTCCATTTAGGGACAAGGCTAACAATGAAGTCACAGCACCAAGGGCAAGCCAGGCCAACAGATCTCTGGCTCTGGGAAGAGCAGGTCCTTCTCCTTTCCTCAGTTCCTCCCCAGCTATCCTGCACGACTCTCAAGCTCCCCAGATACCCCTCTGTGGGCTGATTCCATCCTCACAGAAAACCAATCCAATAAAAGAAACCTTTCTGTACTGAGCTGCATCAACTTCTGCAGAGGTGTAAAAGGACCAGACAAGAAGGACCCCAAGCTGAGGTCAGGGAAGTAAAGAACCTCCCAACTTGGCTGTTAGAAGTTGAGTGGCTTATGGAACCCTTTCAGATGCCTAAATACCTTTTTTTAATGGCTCCTGTAGATACTGACAAGTTGTTCTTTAGTGCTTTTCTTTCAAATTTATCTTACAACTCAGTCTTGTATTCTGCCTGTGTTGTGGCTGCAGGTGAGTGCAGCAGACAACAGGAATTCCTATTTAAACCAATCTGACTCCCTTGCATTCGACCAACAGCCTCACCCCCAAGCAGCTCAGTGCAGGCTGCAAGAAGCACAGCCCTAGAAACAATCTTTAGGATTCATTTAGCTCATTCTCTGTGCTAGGGCAGGATCAATGCAGCTTACATCACCCTGACAGAGGTTTGCCTAATCTGTTACTAAACAGTCAATGACAACTGCACCAAAGAATCTCATTAGTTCTTCCTTTACTATCAGAAATTTTCCTTATGCTAAACATGAATCTTTCCTGCTGCAAGTTAAGTTCATTTATTCTTGTCCTACAACAAAAGATAATCAGATTTTTTTTACTTTCCACAGAAGCTTTCTATGGACTAGACTAGGACTTTTCTGTATTTTCTTTTTTTCTTTCTCTCAGCAGCTCTCACTCTGCCTCATGCTTTCTAGAACCCTGAACATTTTCATGGCCTCCCTTCTGAGTAGAACAGAAAGATTGCTTCACTTATTATAACTTCACAGTATCTCCCATGTAACCCTGCTTAGCTTCAAGAAGATCATGACATTGTGACTTGCAGTTTGTAACTTGTCTGCAAATACAGTTGTTGTGCTGTCTAAATGTAAATTCTTGCACCTGGTTCCAACTGAACATAACTCTGTTTTTCATATTGTCTCTTCAGTTTGCTGAGATCATTTTGAATTCTCTTCCTGCAATCACATTCAACACTCAAGGAGGCTGTTTTCTTATCCAGGTCATTAATGAAACAGCTCCAGCATCAAAAGGAGAACAGAACAGCCTGAGAACAGACTGTTTCAGCCCTTCACTCCTGATTTCCTATTTCAGCACTGAAGTTTACCAGTGAGGTTTTTCAGTCAGTGTAAATTCATGCAGATTATGCATTCTTAGACTTCCTAAGTAGAAGTCTGTAGGTCAAAAGCATTACTGAACTGCTCTGCTGCTGCCTGACTGCCCTTGCTCACTTTTGTGAGGAACAACATGAAAAGGGATTAAACTCCAACCTTCTTTTCATCATCTACAGAGCCCCTGTGCTAATCCCTGTGCTCCCACAGCGAGGTGGCTGGTGACAGTGACTCCAGCTCTTTGGAAGCTGACTGCAGTACTCTGCAGTCAGGCTTTGATCTAACCAGATTCCTCTACTTTTTTTTTTTCTATTACTAAAATGCTTAAGGCCTCCCTGATACTTTTCAAAAGGCCAATCTTCCAAGAAGTCATTATACATCCTCTGAACAGTCCCTGGCAGCCTGTGGATGGGAGTGTGGGGTGGTGAGACAGTCCTTTTCTTTGGTGGCCTTTGTCAGAGCCCAGGCTGAGGTGTCTGCTCTTCAAATCCAGTGTGTTCCCAGCTCCTGATCAGGCTGTGGAACTGAGGATGGACACTTACAGCATTCCCAGCCTGGATCGTTTCTGATCCTCATACAGTAGAAAAACTGTTCCCTGTTTTGCCTGGTAAATAAAAAGACAAAGTTACTTCAACCAGACCTAAAAAAGTGACAATTATAATGAATATGTCCCTGTACACAGGGGTAGTAAGTGCACAGCTACATCCAAGACTTATTCTGACTTGTGTGTAATGGATTATTGCTTAATGTCTGTACATTGTTGCTCTTATTATAGAAACTATAATACATTAACTTTATGTAAACATCATCTATAGGGTATAGGCAGAGCCTAGTCAGTACCAAGGATTTTTGTTCCAAAGCAGTAAGAGGTGATCCTAAGTATCTTAAAAATTATCTCCTTGCAGAGTTGTTCTTATCCAGGTTAACTCCTAAAAGCATTACACATGCTTATATTGAAAGACAGTGAAAATATGCTTAGGTTTTCCTGTCCTTCAGGTTAATACTTCACCTTAGGTACACATCAGCCAGGAATTTTGATGAACCTTCTGCTCTGGTTCATCACAGGTCTGATTCTGCTGGCAGTTTGGTCATCAGCAAAACTTGGTTTGATTTTTAGATGCACCAAGTGATACTTCTTGTGTGTCACTGTCAGAGGTCTCATGAGCAGGTGCCATCTCTGGGCAAGGTTTATACTGAGAAAAGACAGAAAACTCTGCATAGCCCAGTGAAGCCCAGTGCCCTAGGATGTGAAATCTCTGCTGTTCTGTCTCATGTAACATCTTCTAAACCCTTCTGCATTTTGGTTTTTTACAATCCAGATTAAAATATTATTAATGATCATTACTAGAGAAAATTATGTTAAATTGTGTCATGAAAACAATTTAAAATAAAGTCAGTTCTGATTGATACCAAGTCCTTTTCAGCAGAACTGTAGAGAAACCCCTTGCTGTGTTTTTAACAGAGCACTTAAAACATTACATTCTGGCAAACAGAACACTTCATATTGTGTTAAGTGGTTTCACCTTATTAGAATTTACATACAAAAATTATGCAGAGTGAGTATCACATTGTCTCATCTTTCCTGCTCATACCTGGAGGTCAAATCCAACACCATGAGCTTTACACATCTGGAGGAGAACATTATAGTAGATGAGTGAAAGGCTGGAGTGCCTCAGTTGACTGCTTGCTACTGCACACCGGTTGCTCATCAGGGAAAGCTAGAGAAAAAACCACCAGATTCTTTATTTTCTTATGGATTTACACCAGAAACCAACAATTTACTATTTAAGTGGCTTTTTCTCAGTGAACTCATGTAAGTGTGGAGAAAGACTCAAGTTAGGAGGAATTCCTGATCATCACATTTTTTTCCAGAGAGGAAACTAAAATCCTCACCTCACACTTGACATAAACCTGATGTCAGAGCTCAGGTCTACAGAATCACTCTTAATGAACCACATTTTGATATTTTCACAGCTTCATTTGTAACTGAGCCCAATGAAATCTTTCTAACTGGATCCTCTGAATCCATCCTGCCTTCAGGAAACATACTTGTAGAGCCAGCTCTTTCAATAGTCAAAATTCCAAAGCAGGTTATTAGTAGTTTTTACCAGAGAATAAATAAGTTTTTAAACAGATTTTTTCCAGCTCAGTTTCACTTTCCAAGACTGAGCATTCTGCTACTCTGTGTGTGCATAATTTTCCCAGCAAGCCTTTGAGGAGCTGAGGCCCAGTGACTCCAAGGAGCTGCACAGCTGACACCAGCAGAGTTCCTACAGTGGAGAAAAAAAATCCATACAACATTTGAGTTTGAACTCTTCTTAGTGCTGAAGACAAAAGAACAGAGATGGTGCATTGAGGAGAACTGAAGAGAGGTGTTCTCCTACACCAAGGTTTTCCTTGAATACTGAACTGTTCACTCAGGGTGGGGATGCTCCAAGCTGAAGCACATAATTTACAGGCTATTTTTTTTTTCCCTCAAATGATACTTGGTTTTGACACTGCCTCATTTCAGCTGACATCGTTGAAATCCTTACATAATACATCTCTGCCTGAAAATTAATCATGTTTATAATATTCTGAGAATTAATAACACCCATTGCTCAAGTCATTAACTGAAAAAAAAAAAAAGGAGCTTCCAAAATCTGGTCTCTTGCAGTGGGGGACCACAAATAAATGAATGCTTGATAAAATAATCCAAGTAGCAGTTTAACAAGCGTAAACTTGAATGTGGCTGCAATAACACAGAACTATTGTTTAAGGGTTGGCATCAGGTTGATGAGGTGCTTATTTCAGCTACAAAGCATGCATACACATGCATAATGAACTGCAGGATGAATTATTAATGTGTTGCTTATTTAGCCTCATCTGTCTAGAAGATAATGTATCCTAACTATAATGAGTGATTGGTTTTGTACATAATTACAGTAGCAGCAGTATCTAGGAAATTTGTTCTTTCAAAGAAGGATTTCTAAAAATAAAATCACCACACAAACTCACTTGCTGCTCCAGTTTATCAAAATCAAACCTACCAGGAGCAGGAATATATAATAAATTAAAAGGGACAGAATCATTATTAACATCATAATTTTACACAAAGTGTTTTACTTAATCATTCATTACAGATCATGTGCTGTAAAAGCATTTGTCTCTTGGTTTGTTTGTTTCTTTTTCTAAAGATATTTTCTCCAGAGGATGCATTTTTGTGGTTAACTCTTAATGAGATAAAAACCTCAGAAGTACAAAAAGAAGGAAAATAAAGGATACAGTGACAATTTATGTTAATTCTGACAGAATTTTAATTAAAAAAAGTTGCTACTTGATTACTTTTCATTTCTAAAACTTGTACTACTGGGACTAATCATATCTAATTCACTTCTCTTCAACTAAAAGTGGTTGCTTGGCAAGAACAATAGATCAAGAGCTCATTAACCTCTAAATTACAGCTCCATGACATTTTTGGGATGGTGCTGCATTCCTCCTCTGTGTACAAAATAAAGGGAGTTGGGAATCTTCTGTCCAAACGTGTAAAATAACATCTGCTGAATACCTCTGTGGTACAGGTACATGCATTTCTCATCCTTTGACTTTTTCTAAAGGCCTTTCTTCCTCTTTTAGAGGGACAGCCTCAAGGTCCAGAGCTGCAGTAAATCCTGCACCAAAACTCATCTAATTCAAGAAATCAGCATAATAAATAAATAGTGTGGAGTAACCATGCTTCTCTGGCAGTGTATTTGTAAGGATACCACAACACCACCCAAATACCTTCTCTAAAATCCCTGGCAGGCACCACTACAAGCAAGATCTTCAGAGTTTTCAGAGCAATGAGTTTTTCTTCCTGTTCAAATGGCCATAATTCATACTTGAATAATTAATAACCAGCAGTCAGGTGAATGCAATCTTGCAGTGAATCAAAATTCCAAGATTTGGGTTTAACACCAGGAGAGCTGGGAAGGCTTTAAGTGTCCAGATCCTTCTGCAGGTGGAGCCCTGATGGCTTTACCTCCTTTAGTGCCTGAAACTACAAAGCTGGGGGTAGAACTTCAGTGCTCCAATTTTTGATCCCAAATCAGAACTCAGGAGCTGAAGTCTCAGCTTTCTTCTTGGATGTTCCCAAGTTACTCCTAGAGCCAGGGCAGTGCTTTCATCTCCTTCCTTTTCCTCGCAACGTAAAAATTACTGCAATTTAGGACAACTTGAAAACTACCTGAAATATTTAGGAGTTAGTTACTACCACAAATCAATAATATTGATCACAAAGGATGTATAATCAGGTACCCAGAAGCATCCAGAACCTTTCATTTCTAACGTGATCCCATTTACTTTAAGAACCTCATCAAACCTAAACGGAGCGGCTTCAAATCTGAAGGGAGCAGTTTCAGCTCCTGTGGAACAGAGACTGAGGAGAGATTTCAACTTTTCTGGCAATACACATTGATATTTTTAAACAAATCAGTGCTTACAGGTTTTACCTCCTCGGGCTGAGTAGGTGTGCTCAGCATTTTCTCTGAACCCAGAGACACTTCAAGGCGGCCGGAGCGACAATCCAGATTTCCATCTGTCAGGTACAAGAGGAGCTGAGTCAAGGCCAGCTGGTCACTGTAGCAAAGGTCAAGGTCTGTTGCCCATACC
The DNA here is from genome assembly GCF_003957555.1 of Calypte anna. Taxonomy (NCBI): domain Eukaryota; kingdom Metazoa; phylum Chordata; class Aves; order Apodiformes; family Trochilidae; genus Calypte; species Calypte anna. The sequence goes on along the minus strand of NC_044256.1, from coordinate 20,308,619 downwards.
TCATCAAAACACAAACACAGGTGCATTAAAATTAAGAAAAAAAAGAACAAGAAAGGTGAAGCTCAGCAAGCAATGTCAGGGACATCTATGCCTTCGTTTTCATCCCTGCTGGGGTGCAAACCCAGCTTTGCCTTGTGGATTGTTGGATAATAACTTTTTGGAGGAAAAAAAAAAAGCATGAGGATAAAAATAAGGATCTGTGCTACCCAGATTTTTAGCAATAAGGAGAAAAAGTAGAGAGATGAGATCAGATGCAGCACAGCCTCTAGCACACTGAATTATCCAAACACCAAGTATCACACCTGGATTTTCCAGCTGAAGAATAATTAGCATTAAAGTCAGCCTCGAGTTACAAACAGGTATTTTGGGAGATAAAAAGGGAAGTTCTAGGAGGCAAAGCTGAACTGAGTAAAAGGAGTAGGGAAGAGTGGGATCCATGTGGAAGGAAGTGTGTTGGTGGTCACAGAGCAAAGCCCCCAGCCCATCCCATGGCTTTATCAAACACTGGATACTTCAGGAAGCAGGAAACCATAAAACGTGTGGCATGGCTCAGCTTCCACCCAGGCTGCTGTTTTGTGCTGCTAATTCAGATTTTTACTCACCTAACTAGACAAGAAACCAGGCTGCAGGATGGCAGGGTGCCAGGGGAAGGTGTCCCAGAGGCAGGCAGAAGGGAAGCTCATCCCACCCACGTGCAGGACACACAGAAGCCTCAAAAACCTCAAGAAGATTTCAAAGCAACAAAGCACATGGAAATAAGGCAGGATCTGCGAGGCCAGTCCACTCTGAGGCTGTAGCAGAGGGAATTGCTCCTGCCAGGCTCCTCCACTCCCAATAACCTGAGCATGGCTTCACCCAGGAGTTTTTCCCACTTAAAAAATGCTTGTGCCTCCCGTGCCAATGAGAAATGTGGATGTGCAGAAATCTCTGCCCTGCAGTGGACCCCTCTACAAGAAATCCACCAGTGAGTGACCTGACTGAGGCTTTGCATGGTAAATGGCATCATTAGAAGGATATTAAAAGGTCAGGCAGTCAAGGCCTCTTGGTAAACTGGAGTTAATTTCTGAATCATACACCCACAGTAATGCCCTTTTTATAAGAGTGGATAAATCCCATCAGCCACAGTTGTTAATATCAAACTGCCAAGTATCTGTTGCTGTATTAAATATCCTATTTGTCAAGTTCAACATTTCCTGCTGCATGGAATCAAATGCAAATCAGATGCTGATGGCTGGCCTTGCTTAGTGGTAGGGGAATGTTCCCCAATTATAATGCTTCATTTTCTTCAATAATTTATCCTTTCTCATCACTTCTGCAAGACAGGGAGGAACTTTCATGTCAATTTGTACCTCTCCACTCAGTATTAACCTTTCCAATGAGCTCAACAGCAACTGTCAACTATACACACTGCTAACATCCATTTCTATAAAGATTATCAACAAATCAGTAGCAGACAATGTGTCTTGAACCTTGTTTGAGTTGGATTTTAGATTCTCAAGTCAAAATCTGCCCCAGAAAGAGATGGGAGAGCTACCTGAGGGGACAACTGAAAATCTTGGATATCCAAGGAGTGGTCACTAGCTCAGACAAAGGGAAGTGGTTGCTCTAAACCCAGATCCTGATATTGCTCCAACCTCAAAGCCAACACCAGCAGCTGAGGTGGAAGAGCAGAAGCTGAGCAAAGACATCTTGGGCAGGTGCAAGGGCTCTGTTCTGGCAGTGGGGAGAGGATGGGTTGAGCCTTTAACAGCAGCTAAAGCTTTTAAACTGCAGCCTGGCAAACAAACAGCCATCAGCACAGAGAAATTCAGACTCAGCCAAACTGCACCAAGCATGGGACAGCCCACACATTCTGCAAGAGTTCCTCAATAAACCCCATGTTGCCAGTAAGATGCAAGATGTAGAGAAGAGACCCCACATAGGTAAATTCTATTCTTTTTGCCTTTTTAAATACAGGGTGTAGATCTCCACAGCCCTGAGCACAAGGAGGAGGAAGGGAAACATGGCTGGAAGCCACCTGTCCACCTCCTTCCATTCTGGGCCTGAGCCTGAGGCTGAACCACCCCTATTGCAAGTTCAAGCAGCCAAATGGCCGTGACTGTGTGCCAGCTGGGATCACCCCCAAGGAGCCTTTTCCTGGCTCAGGATTGTCAGAGAACACTACATTGTGGCCATCTCCCTTTCTGCCCTGGATGTGTCCCAGAACATCCCTAATGTGGGGAAAAAGGAAGATAGATCAGATGGCACAAGATTACAGCTTTATCCTAGCAGGGGATTCCCCTTTGCCATGGAAATCCAGCAGTGTCCTTTAAATCCCCTTTCTGCTGCTACAGGAAAGACACAGGGCCTGGGCAACGGGGCTAATTTGATTTTCATGGGTAATTTTCCCCCATTTTATTAGTTCAAACACAAGCCAGACCAGTAGCACCTAGCTGACTAAATCCTGCAGTGGAACAGTTTAAGCCCCATTCCAGTTCCTGAAGATCACAAGTGCTCTTTGCAAAATAACAGCAATCAATAACAGGCAACATTCTGGGGAGTTTTCATCAAGAAGAGACATTTGGAAGGCTGGTGGAGCTCTGTGAAGACAGCAGCTACACAGCCAGTGATAGTGCTCTGATTCTGGAAGTCAGCACTGGACATCTCATGTCAAAATAATATCAGAAGGGTTGGACCAGCTGATCCAACCTATGATCTCCAGGCTGGCTCTATCAGCCTGGCACTTTTCACCAATAATAGATCAATATCTGTTCCCAAATGGGAAGGGGTAACTCATTACATCATACTAAGCACATGCTCTTAAAGTTAGCAGCTGTCCCTTGAGTGTAATGACCTAAAATTAATTGTAATAAACAAAAAGCACCAGAATCCTTCATAGCTGTGTCTAAAGAATTCTTATTAGGTGAATCCCATAGCTCATGACTTTCCATTTTCTGTGAAGGTGTCACCAGGCTCATGTTCACATCACACATTTCCACTGGCAAACATTTTATGTGGCCAATTTGGGCAATATATAAAACTTAGACCTACTCACTGCTCTCTCTTCTGCTTCTTGTGCCATGTGCAAATGTCAGAGCACAGCAAACTCTCAGCTCAGCTGCTCCTTCAGCCAGGGTGCAAGCAAAGAGACACAGAAAAGAGGGAGAGGAGGAGAAGAAAATAAAATAAAGGTCACCCCAAATGCAGGCACAACTCTTCAACTTTTGCAGCAGAGCCAATTCCTCTCTGGGAGGCAGAGGAGCTCAGAGCACTATGTGAGGAGGAGGGAGTGCTGGTTACAGACCCCCAGCTGAAAAAAAATAACTAACAAAATGGTAGAGACAAGAGTTAAGATTTGAGATAGTCTTAAGAGTGGTTTTACATTCAGAGAAGCAACAGATGGGGTTTCCATCTTCTAGAATCCTACCATTGGGAAGAAAAATAGAAATATATCCTGCAAGACTTACTGCTTGTTTTGAACAAGGAAATGGGATGAGGTCTGAAACTGGTGCCTTCTACAAAGCCTGCCAAATGCTTTCCTTCATCTTAGGAGCCCGTGCTTCATGGCAAAAATATCTCAAGTGAATGAAGTCAGAATTACAGTGTAATTCTTTACAACTGCCATAAAAATGCTTCAGCTTTGAAAGGTTAACTCGAGAAGGGGAGGAAACATAAATTCTTAAAGAGGTTCTAAATTATAGCTTTTCTTTCTCCACCTTAACTGTTTTATCTGTATTTAGTATTGATGTCTGCATTATTGTAAAGAGCACACCTGCTACTTTAAAGAAGCAGTTGAATGACATTAAAATGCCAATTAGTAAAATATTAATGCAACCTGGGTTTTGAAAAGAGAGCTGTTTATGTGACTTTCCAAATCCACAGCAGAATTGATTCTTTCAGAGCATTGGCAGACAGGATCTTATCTGGCTGCCATCTCGTGGCAGCTGCTGGGATGGTCTGGCCTGAAAACTTCAATTTTAGAGCTCTAGAACTGACCCTAAGCTCTGCCCTGCTGAATATGAGATTGGAAGATTAATGAAAACACCATGGCTTTCGTTTGAAGAAGAGGTGGGAAGTGCTACATTCTGGCTGGAGAAATCTGAAGACCCAGGTGTGAGTACAGCAGAACTCATCTCACTGAGAGCATCAACTAAACCTCAGTGCCAGAGCTGACCTCAGGGGCCTCTTAAGACTGAGATGGAAGGAGAATACCCACCTAAACCTTCCCAGCTCTCTAGTTCTCCTTTTGGGACGTTCTGCCTCATCTTTTGCCAAACTAAGCTTAATCCAGTGCTCTCTCATGGAGTTGTGGGGCTGTGTAAACTATCAAACTGATGAAAAAGGTGACTCCTGACCCTGCTTCTCCACCTTCTCTGTCCACAGATCTATGGACATGAGCAAGCTGCTGCATTCAAGCACTCCCACTCAATTAAATGGACTTCTTTAAGTGCAGCTCCTCAATGAGTTGAGATCTGAGCAGCAGCCACTCAATACTGTGCAAGACTTCCAGGGGTCAAGGCCTTGCTCTTAAAGATCAGTCTTGGAAAATAAAGTGGGAGTCAGAAGAGACTCAGTCCAAGCTATGCACTTACTTTTTCTCCTCTTTTTTCCTTCCCCAAAGGCACTGAAATCAGTGTGTCTCCACCTCCCTTTCTCTCAGGAGCAAATCCTATAACTGCTGGATGAGAGCAAAGACAACCAAAGAGGAGTTAGATCCTCCTACAGGCACCATCCTGTACCCCTGTACCCTGCAAACAACACTGCAAACCACAACCTCCTCCAGGTCTGTCATAATTTAAGGAAAAGCTCTGTGTAGCTGGAGGATGATCCCACCTACAGCTGGGAAGATTTGGGTGTTGGTTAGGAACAAAGGAGAAGAGAAAGGCTCCATCTCCCTTTCTCTCAGGAGCAAATCCTATGACTATAGATGAGAGCAAAGACAACCAAAGAGGAGTTACATCCTCCTACAGGCATCACCCTGGAACCCTGTACCCTGCCAACAACACTGCAAACCACAACCTCCTCCAGTTCTATCATCATTTAAGGAAAAGCTCCATGTAAGTGGAGGATGATACCACCTACAGCTGGGAAAGATCTGGGTGCTGGGTAGGAGCAAAGGAGAAGAGAAAGGCTACAGCATCCCCCAGCTCCTCCAGGCCTGGGGACTGCATCCCTCTTGTCACCTTTTGGTCAGTGCAGGCTGCAAGCACTGCAAGAGAGTGAAGACACCACCAGGTCTGTGATGGGCACAGAGCTCAGAGATTGCTTTCCCCATTTCTTCATCCACTCTGACTTTCCTGCTAAATTGAGCATGGCCCTTTATCCACCACCCAGAGTCTCGGTGCTACGAGCTCCAAACAGCAGCAATCTTAGAAAAGCAGCAATGCCCCACTGGTTATAGAAGAAATCAGATTATGCTCTTGACATGCAGATTTTTAAAAGCTCTCAGAGCTTTTTAAAGGCTCTTTTAAAAGCTCTGAAAGCCCAAGTGCACACGTTGCTTTCTGCTCCCAAGTCCCTTTTGCACAAGTGCAGTGGGGAGGTTGGTGTGAAGACACAACTGGAGCACACAGCTGCTCAGTCTGCAAAGGCAGGAAGATGTTTTTATTTATTTGGCCCTTCCCATTTCCTAACAAGTTTGTATTTATGTACCATGTAACTTTATGAAGGTTTCAGGGATTTTTAAGTATTTAAATACTCAGGCTGTATTGGTAACAGATGTTCAATGATATATTTAATTTTTAGTTTCACTGGAAATATCATGTATCACTCGATATTTTCTGGGAAATAGAACTTTGAAAGAATGCCTAAGTATACTGTACTTCAAAGAAATGAATCTGAGCCTTTCAGCTACTGCATTGAAGTGGGCACTTCTGAAATTAGTCAGCAAATGTTCCAAGAGTCTAATAGGATTTCTTGTTTGAAAAAAAAAAAAATAAAAAATAGGGCTTCTAGGAGCACAATCTTTTGTGTAATCTCTCTCTCACAAGACAGATGGCATCATTAATTGCCTCTACATCTAGTTAAATTTTAAAACCTGTGCTTAAATAATGTTAAAGTTGTTGTACATGCTGACAAACACGGGAAATGTTAAGGAAGAGTCAACTGGAAAGAGGGGAAGAAAGCCAAGTTTGGAAAGACAGGAGGCCAAAAGATAAACCCACAGATTTAAAACATATTTGTTTATGCCAGGAAATGTCACAACCTTAATAATCTAGGAAGCATTTCTGTTTTGGCAAACTTCTGGCTTGAGGGAAGCAGTTGGCAAAACTCTTTGGTTGTCCATCCAAGCCTTGACTCACACCATCCAAGCTGGGATTTCTGGATGCCCAGAAGGGATTTGAGGGCATGTGGCCACCCCATCTCCTCAAAGTCCACTCAGACCACAGAGAAAGACAAGAAATATTTGATATTTGGGGCTGAGATTTTAAATTTGCACCTGTATCCATATGTTAATCTTCAGTTTGCAGAGTAGTACCCAGTCAGCTCAGCAGTGCTGTTCAGCACTAACAAAAAGAGTTTTATGGTCTCTAAAAATTATCATTTTCTTTAGTCTTCAAACACAAGGCCACTACCAGAACACTAAAAACTCAGTCTCTTCACCCAGATTTTACTTGATTTTGTTCAGTTACACATTAAAAGGGACAGTGGCCACCTCTCCTCTGCCTCCCTGCCATCCATCTACAACAGCAGATTCTGGAGTCACCACCCTTCTGCTGCCCTGATTTATTAGATTGCTTTTTATATTGCCACAAGTTCTGATACAGCTGACTACAAGGTTTTGCTGATAGGCTGGCAAGCTCCAGCAGGGAGGACGAGGGTCACTTGAGTGGTTCTGATTTTACCTTTTTAAAAGACCCCATTACTCATCTCCACAAAAGACTCTCCTGGGAGGATTCCATGAGAAAGCATTTATTCAGTTCCTTCCACTCTGCTCAGTTGTGCCTGATGGAAGTCACACAGCATTCCAAAACTGCACTGGCTTCCTTGCAGCATTTTCCTTTCTAGGTAATTCAAGGTATTAATATTATGGAAAAATCATTTCTGAATTGCTGTATTTCTTCAGTCCCAAAGCCTCCCCAACCCTTCCCACACTCACACGACCGGTGCTGGCAGCTGATGTGTTCACACTGGGATGTTTTCAGGTCTGACACTATCAGCTACTCTCATAAAACTGAATTTATAATGCATCACACTGTACCTGGATCTGCTGTTCAAATGTTTTTAAGTCCTCTAAAGCAAGGAAGGGAACCAGGAAGCCTGTGCACATCTGCACTGCAGCGGGAAGCAGCGCGGGGCCTCGGGCTGCAGGATGGGAGCTGAACGGTGCCTTGCACTGCTCTGCTCTCAGGCACTACACGTTTGGGATGGAATCCAAATTGTTTATCACTCCCATTCTGTCTGCTATAAGAAACTGTCAATATCCCCTCTTCCTTGGATCCATCCTCAAATCTCCCATCTGCATTCTGGCAGACACCGATTTACGCCAAAAAAAGTACAATAATCCCTGGAGTTATTTTTGCAGAGCATAAGAGAAGATATTCAGAGCATTCTGAAACTGAAATCATCCAATAATCATATGGCTGCAAGACCAAGGTCTGTAATTACCAGCATAATGTAGAATGCACTTATTTAAAAATGAAAACATTATTTTCTTATCTCTCAGCCCTACAGGCCAATGAAAAAAAGGTTCCTTGGGTCCACCTGGCAGAGCAGGTCTAAATTTGATGCTACTCTTAGAACAACCATGGGCTTCACTTCCCTCTAGATGCCTCAGGGCTCAGAAATGAAGTTTGTTCCAAAGGACAAAGCTTTCTTCTGCTATTTGTTGCAATCAAGTAGGACAGCAGACATTTCTTGGTCTCAGGGACCTCTGCCTCACTCACCTGCTGCTCCAGAGTCTGGGGATGGATGAAAGTCACAAAATCCACTGAGAAGAATCCAAGCACCCCTTTAGATTGACAGCTTTCCCCAATTCTGAAGCAGAGTGAGGTGAGAAGTGCTGGCTCCACAGAACGTTGTGGGATGGTAGTGCCAGAGGATCTCAAAGGCCCATCAGCATGGAGCTGGTCTCCTGAGGACAGGATTTTGATCTCTCCTGTTGGCTCTATCAGCAAATCCACTGTAAGGTTGGTGACAGTGTCTGAGGGTGGGAAGGCTTCTATCACACCACCTGGGAAGAAATGAATCAGCTGTTAAGCAAATTCCCACTGGGGTCTCTTCTGAGGGCACCAAATGAAACCTTCCAGCTCCTGTTGTGGTTCAGCCACTGCAGGGAGGATAACTGTGGAGATAAAACAATCAATGTAACCTGAGCAGCATAGCTAAAAACCATCAATCTCTTAGAAGAGAAAGAAGCTCTCACCTCCCAGAGCACCATCAAGTTCAGCCAGTGGCTTTTTCAGCTGCAGATGCAGCTCCAAACTGCATATAGCACCTATCTGACAGGAGGAATGTGCTCTTGGGAACTCTGAGCAAATCACAGAATAACCGGGGTTGGAAGGGACCTCAGAAAGTCACCAAGTCCAACCCCCTTGTCCTACAGCCCAGCTAAATGCCTGCTGCAGAGGAGTGGTGGAAAGGCAGGGTTGGGACCTCAGAAAAGTGGAATTTCCTACTGTGAACTGAACCTTGGGGATTCCCATCCATGGCATGGCCTGAGATGAGCTCTCTGCCTTTTGGTACTCATGTGAGGAACCTGGTGTGCAGATGGGAAGGCTTGGAGATGACAGCTTGGTTTTCCATAGGAAAATCCCAAAGAAAGCTGCTTGGCATGCTGGAGTTGCCTCTTTACTTAACACCATAGTTCATTTGGGATAAACTAATATGTCATAAAAGTTGGTTTTATATATGTTAGCTGGCATTAGTTTGCAAAAATACCCTTGCAAAGCCTTGAATCCCCCTTGCCTCCTCCACAGATAAAGGAAATGTATGAAACCTGCATTTATTTTAAATAATAAATAAAATATAATAAAAATAACTTCAGCAGAGCAGAATCATCACAGAAATTCACTACCCAACCACACAGGCTGCATTGTTTCTGTCCAAAATTCAGCATAAAACCACAGGATTTTAACACGTTTGTGCAAAGTCCATTCAGAAATCACAGAATCACAGAATGGGCTGGGTTGGAAGGGACCTCAGAGATCACCAAGTCCAACCCTTGATCCACTCCCCCCGTGGTTCCCAGCCCATGGCACTCAGTGCCACATCCAGGCTCTTTGGAAAGATCTCCAGACACGGAGAATCCACTACTTCCCTGGGCATTCCAGTGTCTGATCACCCTCTCTGCAAAGAATCCTTTCCTAATATCCAACCTAAACCTCCCCTGGCAGAGCTTCAGCTCTGCCAGGGGAGGTTTAGGTTGGATATTAGGAAAAAATTCTTTAGTCCGTGCCCTCTTATCCCACTGATACCTCCCCGACCCCCCCTGGCTCCAACCTCCTTTCAGGGAGTTGCAGAGAGTGATGAGGTCTCCCCTGAGCCTCCTCTTCTCCAGCCTCAACACCCCCAGCTCCCTCAGCCTCTCTTCATAGCATATGAAGCCTGGTTGCCCTCCTTTGGACAAATCCACTGATGTGCAGTGGTCAGACAAAGGTTTTATCTGCACAGCCTCTCCCAGCCAAACCTGGGCTCACCTCTGAGCTCCTGGCCAGCAGGGTTCTGAACAATCTGGATCCAAAGATGCCAGGAGAGGGTTTAATGCAAGAAGCCCCACTGAGGACTTGGTACCAGGCAAACGAAACTGTCCAGCTCTTGGATTGGAATTTGTTCATCATCCTTTGGTTGGAGGGCAGCAAAGAGCCCAGCAATGAGCTAACAAAGAGTCTGTGCCAATGCACTGCAAGGGACAAGGTGGCACCACCTTCCTGATCCTCTGTGGTGTCACCAGCTGCCTGGAGGGCAAAAACTGGGGAGAAAAGCTCAGCTTTCCTCTAAGTCAGCTAAATGTTATGAACCCATTTGGCTTTAAAACAATGGATGGAGCATCCAGAGGTTGCACACAGCTCCCTTCATGGCCTTTTGGGAGGGAAAAGGGAGTCTCATAGATGATGTCTGCTCACCAAAAGCCAACAAAGATGAAATATTCTCAGTTTTGCCTTCATGCAAACTCTCAGATGCTGACGTTCCCTAAAGGCCTTTGGAAAAAGTGACAACCCCCAGTAGTACAGTGGCCCAGGATGAAGGAGTTGCTGCTTATTGATTCAAAATCATATAAAAAAAACTAATCTAGGATGAATATAGTTTAAATTCTTGGGTAGGACATATGAATGACAGAATAGCTGCCCATAATTCATTGGTAAACGAACATTTGAAGCGCAATGGAGAAATAAAAGGAGAGAAATATTTAAATGGGCCCAAAATTAACAAGAATATGGCATACAATATGGTATAATTACTCCTTATAACATTTAACAGCGACTTTGCAGTCTTATTTACCTTGACTGAGAAATGTTTGGAGGAATTTTTCCCATGTAGGGAATCGTTTCTCATTGACTGGCTGTACGTGCTGTGCTAAAAGGCCTGGCAGCTCCTGGGAGATCTTCACCAAAGCTGGCTCCTGCAGAAACAAATTAAATAGAACCACAAGCAATTTTACTACAGAAATGAAAACTGCTTGTGGGGTGATTAAAAACCAGGCCTCCAACAGGCAAAAAAAAAAAAAAAAAGAAAGAAAAGAAAGAAAAAAAAAAATGTGGTTACTGTTTACCCACAGTCAGGAAGCCTTTTTTAATTTTTCTCCTTACTACTCTTCACTCCCATTGAAAACTGTTCCTCTCTGCAAGACAAAGCCTCCCCCTTCAGTACAGCATCTATTTCATTGTAATAGATATCAATAATTTGATCTGGCAACTGAAAATGCTAAGCACTTGGTAACTGCTCAGGGATCAATACCAGCAGTCGATTACTTCTACATTGTTTGTGTTTGGAAACTGAGCATATTGAAATAGTCACATATGCCAGGAATAGTTTGACTGATTCTATGTTTAAGCTGTTCCATCAAAACAAACACCCTTTAGTTATTAAAAAAAAAGAGAGAGGAATAATGAAGCAAAAGCATTTCTAGAACAGGAGGTATTTTTTTCCACACTCCAGTCTCTCGTGTAAATTCACAAGAGTATTTGTGCCTCTATCTTGGGCAGAACTGGATGACTCATAGGAGATAAACCAGTTTTTTCCTGGTTTCAAATTCTTTCCTGTATTATCACACCCACAAAACAACCCCATTAAATACAGAAACCAACTGTGTTACTTTTACTGTGCAAAAATGTCCCAGAAGTACACAAGCATATAAAATGCAAGGACCCTGACTCTATTGCTTCAGGCTGCTTTGCTTGCTGCTTCAGAAGCATTTGCCTGCTTCCCCTGGGTCTCTTTCCTTCAGTTTTACATCCTTTCTTCAGCATCCCATGCTCCAGAAGATGATGACCAACCTTCCTTTGATCTTGGCAGTGGCCTGAGCCCCAATCATATTATCTCAAGCTCTGGAGGTACATGATAAAACCTTATATAGAAGCTGTTTTTCCAGACCAGTGAGTTTGAAGAAATGGGCTTTGCCACAAAGTGCAGGATGGGATGTAACCAAAAATACACATTCTAACTCAGCTGTCATTTATCTAGCAGGATGAGGGGAAGGAGGATGGATTTGGGTGTTAATTTTGCATATAGGAGACCTAGAGAGATGCTGTTCCTAAAAACAGTCTGCCTGGGACTTCAGGAAAGGAACTTTTTGTCTGGGCTTCAGCTGTTGATGCATGAAAGGGAGACAGTTGCTGTCCCCACCTCACATGGAGGGAAGAAGCATTTGAGAGTGCTGTGGCCAACCTTAAGTAAAAATTAAACTTCTTCTCAACTGGGACACAATTTTCCATCACAAACATTCTGAGCATCTCCTTTCAGATGGACTTTTTTTTTGAGGCTCACCCATGGCTGTGAAGAAAGGTCCATAAAGCTGGTGCAAAATTAAAGAGAAATCCCAAACTCTGAGGTGTCTTGCCAGACACTCTTACCTGGCTCACAAGTGGAGGCTGCTGGTAAGACAGAACCTCCACCATCCACCCCATCTACACATGGTAGTAACTACTCTCTGCATCAGAGAAGAAAAGCTGTTGTGGTACTGAAATGTGCTGAAATGAGGTCAAAACACATTTGGAGAGGACACAAGCACAGGATGGACACAAAGCATCTGTCAGGGGAATGTGGGTGCCCAGGGCCCAGCTCAGGAGCATCTTGAAGCTCAAAGCATCCTCAGGACTGGCTGGTGGTTAAGGGTGTGTGCATCAAACCCAGCAGAAGGTTTGGTGACAGAAAGGTGACTGGAGGGCTTGTGAAGAAATAATTAATTCAAGATAATCTGAAAGCACAACCTTGAGATCCAACCCAACCTACCAGTGCTTTTAACAAGTAATGCTCAAGCAAGGTGCTCACAGAAGGGAGTCAGGCAACTGCTTTTTAGGGATCAGCACCTGGAATTCTAGCTGGAAGGTGTTCTGCAACTGTAAGCTCAAAATAAGGCAATAATCCTGACTACAGGGAGTTTTAGTGGGCAAATCCAAGCCTGGATCCAGCATTCATTCAGGAAGTCAAAGCTTTTAAAAGGCTCAGTGCTTGTAGGGCTTGTGAAGAAATAATTAATTCAAGATAATCTGAAAGCACAACCTTGAGATCCAACCCAACCTACCAGTGCTTTTAACAAGTAATGCTCAAGCAAGGTGCTCACAGAAGGGAGTCAGGCAACTGCTTTTTAGGGATCAGCACCTGGAATTCTAGCTGGAAGGTGTTCTGCAACTGTAAGCTCAAAATAAGGCAATAATCCTGATTACAGGGAGTTTTAGAAGGCAAATTCAAGCCTGGATCCAGCATTCATTCAGGAAGTCAAAGCTTTTAAAAGGCTCAGTGCTTGTAGGGCTTGTGAAGAAATAATTAATTCAAGATAATCTGAAAGCACAACCTTGAGATCCAACCCAACCTACCAGTGCTTTTAACGAGTAGTGCTCAAGCAAGGTGCTCACAGAAGGGAGTCAGGCAACTGCTTTTTAGGGATCAGCACCTGGAATTCTACTTGGAAGATGTTCTGCAACTGTAAGCTCAAAATAAGGCAATAATCCTGACTACAGGGAGTTTTAGTGGGCAAATCCAAGCCTGGATCCAGCATTCACTCAAGAAGTCAAAACTTTTAAAAGGCTCAGTGCTGGGGAGGGTAATTTAATTTAAATTGGAAGATAGCTCCAGCAGAGCTTACCAATGTTTAGCTCTTGATGTGGCCCAAACCCATTCAGAACCATGGACTCAATGGAAAGAGGAAGCACTGGTTCAAATGTTTCACCTGTTTTTTCTTAGTACCAGTAAAAAAGGAGCAGCCCAAACACTTTACAGCATATAGAAATCTCTGTATCCATCCATAGCACTTTTCCACCTTTTTATAACAAGGAATAATCATAAAAAAAAAAAAAATCCACTTTTTCCACTGTAAATGCAAAATAGTCTCTTACCCTCCTGCAAGCTGAATCTCAAAAAGCTTTCTTGCAGTTGCAACAAAGAATTGGCACCAAATGCAGCATTTGTTGAAGGCACTGGTAGGAAATCTACCCCAAATAGATCAATCTGCAAAGAAAAGCCTGTTGAGAAGATAAGGAAATAAACAGAAAGAAGAAATAGGCTTAGAAATAGGAAGAAAGACCCCAGGACAGAAAGAGGCTGCAGAGCAGAATGCATGAGAAAAGACTTAGAGCTTTTTTTTTTTTGGTTAAAAATCACATGGAAAGCAAATTATTTAAATTATTTAGCCTTGCAAGGAAACAGAGTGAAGAAAGCAACTTCCCCTAAGTAAAGCTGAGTGGGCCAGAGAGGAATAAAATCACCCCAAAGATCCTCAGCAATGGAAACTGCCACAGCTCTGCTGGAGTCAGTGAAGCTGTGGGAATTTCTGCCATTTCGCTGCCACCAGGACAATTCCTAGGGCTTAAAGAGTGAGTGCATCCTTCACATCCTTCACTCTGCCAGCAGTGGCACTCACCAACTGGTCCAGCTGATGCTCTCAGAACCAGCAGCAAATACAGCAGAACTGGAAGAGCTCAGTGACTGCTCCTTGACTGTCCAAATAACTTACATTATTTCCTATTTTTTCAAATTACAGTGATTTGATGTGTTAGGGGTTTTTTTGGTTGGTTTGTTTTTTTTTTCTAAATAAACTGGGCTCCTCAGTTCAGGAAGGATATTGAGGTCCTGGAGCAGGTCCAAAGGAGGGCAACTAAGCTGGTGAAGGGACTCGAGCACAGATCCTATGAGGAGAGGCTGAGGGAGATGGGGGTGTTGAGGCTGGAGAAGAGGAGGCTCAGGGGAGACCTCATCACTCTCTGCAACTCCCTGAAAGGAGGTTGGAGCAAGGGGGGGTCGGGGAGGTATCAGTGGGATAAGAGGGCACGGACTAAAGAATTTTTTCCTAATATCCAACCTAAACCTCCCCTGGCAGAGCTGAAGCTCTGCCAGGGGAGGTTTAGGTTGGATATTAGGAAAGGATTCTTTGCAGAGAGGGTGATCAGACACTGGAATGCCCAGGGAGGGGGTGGATTCTCTGTGTCTGGAGATCTTTCCAAAGAGCCTGGATGTGGCACTGAGTGCCATGGGCTGGGAACCACGGGGGGAGTGGATCAAGGGTTGGACTTGGTGATCTCTGAGGTCCCTTCCAACCCAGCCCATTCTGTGATTCTATGAATTCAGGCAGGTCCCTGCTGGCCAGAACAATTCGAGAGGATTCATAAACACATCAACGCTTTTGCAAATACCACACCGAATGCCCTCACCTACTTAAAAGTTTGCAACCTGCTTTAAGAAAAAACCAAAACAAAAACCCAGGCGTTTAATTGGGAGCTGCAAAATCTGAATTTTTTAAAACGTGCCAATTTTGCCCTCCACGAGCTGGAAAAGCAGGAAGGGAGCATCATCTAAAGGAGCCATCATTACCAAGTAACACAAATGTTTTTCCTATGTAAAATTGCTTTGTAAAATATTTGCTCCATCTGCTGAAAGTAGCAAAGACAATTTTCCCTGATGGCTAATGGCCCATTTCAGCTGGATGGCAGGCGAGTCACCGGGGCTGCGACTTGCATTAAGTTGAATGGTAAAAAAAAAAAAAAAAGAGTATAGAGAATTCTCTCCACTTCTGGGGTATTATCTGCTGCCTGCTTCCTGAGAGCCCGGCTCTCATTAGCAGCACGGCCTCCGCTTTGGATCAGCACACAGGACCAGGGATGCTCTGACTCAAGAGGCTTTTTTGTCAAAGCCAGGCACATATGTTAGGCTTCAATACAAAAAGCACAAAGCAGCCACTTTCCTTGACGACAAGAACACGAAGGTTACTTCTCTTTCAACTTCCCAGCACTTCAACTGCTGTTCCTTTTTTTCACACCACATGGGGCCACGGGTTTCTCTTCTGGCGCTGAGGATTTCAATATATAAAGATCAAGCACTTCCTTTAATTCGACTACATACGTACACACAAAGGGAAAAAAACCAAAACAAAAAAACCCACCCCAAACCCAAACAAAACCCCCCCCCCCAAAAATCCCCTCCCGATTGCTTGCTTCATTGTCTGCTTTGCTACTTACCCCGTTCACATTGTGCCCTGAACTACTTCAACATCTGCTAACAGCCCAATAAAAAATAAATAAACCAGGATTGTTTAGCAAGAGAGATCCTTTCTGTTCCCTCTCAACACTCCTGAGCTGGCAGCAGCAATCTGCTGCTGGATCCTTGTTTGTCATCTCGGAAAAGCAGAATATCTGCAGGGAAACCAGACAGAAAATCACTGCTCCCAAAAATCAGGCAGAGCAACGAGCTTGAAAGCTCTGTGAGGCTGTCAAGTAATTCTGGATGTTTATGCACAGCGTGCTCACTCGAGGTTAGAACTATTTCATTAAATAGTTTGCTTTCTTACTCCAAAAAAGCCCCAAAACCCTCCATGTGCATGGCTGTTTGATGCATAAAAGCTTTTGTCAGGCTGCAGCCTTCGTTTTTCCAAGGTTCCCCACATCTACCTTGAAAGGAAATGTAATACAGTAATATTACATGTAATATTATGTTAAATGTAATAGAAGTCCTCAAAAAGCTCTCCCCCAAACAAACCTATGTGGTTATTTCAAGTAGGATCTGTAAATTTAGGGCACTGGGATGTTAAATAATAGGAGTAATAGTTGAATGCATCTTTTCTGGATGTTAATCAGAGCTCTGCATGTGGATGCCCATGGGTTTGGATTCCCCACATCTACCTTGAGAGGAAAGAAAATGTAATACAATCATAGCAGTCCTCAAAAAGCTCTCCCCCAAACAAACCTATGTGGTTATTTCAAGTAGGATCTGTAAATTTAGGGCACTGGGATGTTAAATAATAGGAGTAATAGTTGAATGCATCTTTTCTGGATGTTAATTAGAGTTCTGTACATGCAAAAATGTGGATGCCCGTGGGTTTGGATTCCCCACATCTACCTTAGAGGAAAGAAAATGTAATACAATCATAGCAGTCCTCAAAAAGCTCTCCCCCAAACAAACCTATGTGTCTATTTCAAGTAGCATCTGTAAATTTAGGGCACTGGGATATTAATCCTCCTTATAAAATGATAGGAGAAATTCTAAATGCATCTTTTCTGGATGTTAATCAGAGCTCTGCACATGCACAAATTTGGATGCCCAGGGATCTGGATTCCCCACATCTACCTTGGGAGGAAAGAAAATGTAATACAATCATAGCAGTCCTCAAAAAGCTCTCCCCCAAACAAACCTATGTGTTTATTTCAAATAGCATCTGTAAATTTAGGGCACTGGGATGTTAAATGATAAGAGTAATAGTCAAATGCATCTTTTCTGGATGTTAATTAGAGCTCTGCACATGCACAAATGTGGATGCCCACGGATTTGGATTCCACTCGTCTACCTTGGGAGGAAAGAAAATGTTATAAAATTGTAGCAGTCTTCAAAAAGCTCTCCCCCAACCAAACCCATGTGGTTATTTCAAGTAGCATCTGTAAATTTAGGGCACTGGGATGTTAAATAAAAGGAGTAATAGTCAAATGAATCTTTTCTGGATGTTAATTAGAGGTCTGCACATCCAAAAATGTGGATGCCCATGGGTTTGGATTCCACTCGTCTACCTTAGAGGAAAGAAAATGTAATAAAATTGTAGTAGTCTCCAAAAAGCTCTCCCCCAAACAAACCCATGTGTTTATTTCAAGTAGCATCTGTAAATTTGGGACACTAGGATGTTAAATAATAGGAGTAACAGTTGAATGCATCTTTTCTGGATGTTAATCAGAGCTCTGCACATGCACAGATTTGGATGCCCACGGATCAATAATATTTTAACTGATTTTTCTCCGTTTCAATCCCACTTCCCCTCCTTCCCTTGTCTCTCCAAAGAAAGAAATCTACAGAATTTCCAAAGAAAGGCTTCAAAGAGAATAAAGATGTCAGCCAGATAATCCACAGCCACTTCCCAGGAATTTTACCTCAACTGCTGAGCTGCCAAGGGAAAGGAATCGTCAGACAAAAACCTGCATTGCGCTTCAGCACCCACCCCCCACCTAAACTTCTTTTATTCCTGGAGCTGCCTGGGTGTTACTTTTCAGATTTTAGCAAAACCAACATTTTTTGAAATAATCCAAGCAGGCGTTTTATTGGCTGTGCTCACATTAAAGGATTTCAGATTTCTTTAGTGCTCTTGCTTCCTCCTCTCCTTCCACACTGTTATTGCTGCAAACTGGCACTTAAATTCAATTGATTCAAAATATTCTGGATCCATATGGCCCTAAAACCCTGGAGCTTGAAGTTCTGATATTGCCTCACTGCTGTTTTCTAGCATTTGCCTCTACTCCAGTCCCCAGATGGTGGAAGTAACATTTAAACCTCCTTTCCTCTGCCTTGTACAATAGACCTTGGCACCATTTCAACTGTTTACTCCGGTAATTAACAGCACTGATACCACAACAATTACAACTCCTACAATCTTAACACAATAATGCTATGAATTAGTGAGAGCTAATGGCTGGAAGGTATAGTGGTTCCAGACTGCGAGATCTCTGCATTTTTAGAATAAAATAAAAGGTACAAACAGCACGCTTGCAGTAGACAATGATTACCTAGTAATTAGTTTACACAAAGCTTCCTATTTAATGGCAAAACGCTGTAATTAACGCGTGACAGAAAATCAAAGGGTACTTTGTAAGCATATGAAAAATTAACACTGCAGGCCTATAGCTTTATGTACTGATTAGAAGCATATTAAATCAATAGGACATACAAACCAACAGCTTGCATATCTGATTATTGCCAGCCTTTGGAATGGGGATCAGCGCTCTAATAATACCCAGGGATACAATTAGCATGTTTGGGTTTTTTTTTTTAACTTAAGATCTGAGAATCACCTGAAACATCAGAGGTTTTAATAAACCAAAGAGCAGCACTAGGGACTGGTTATTTATTGAAATTATTTAGGATATATTGCTGACAGCCACTGCCCAAGAGTAAGGAACCAACCTGCAGCTGTATTGCTTTATAATCTATTTCTTTTTAAGCCCTTGGGTTGGTGTTTGGTTGTTTTTCCTATTAAACATCATATTGTCAGGCCAACAATATCACTTAGAAGGAATTGTAAAGCCTCTCAAAATGCCATAAATGCATTTGCTGTGTGCCTGTCAGTTCCTGGCCCTCTTCAGGCTGAAAAAAATCACCACGTCTGCAACTCTGTGTGTACAGTAACATTCAGCAGCAAACACTCCTCGTTTAATTACCCCTTCAGTAGACTTCAGGTCTTATACCCTGAGCAGTTCAGTTCCTTGCATTTATATTTACATTCTACATTCTCCCAGAAAGGCTCCACACAAACAAGATTGCCCCAAAACTGAACTGCTGGGTTTCAACTGGAATGAGAGACCCAGTTTCTCAGCATTCTTTGCCATACCATCCATCACTAACTGGTGTGGAGATCTCCAGCTATTCCCTGGTGGAATTTCCCCAGTGTTATTTTACTAATTCTAGTAGCAGCTGAACCCCATTTTTTGCTACATACAGACAAACTGGAGCTGGAATTGGTAAAGAAAAGAGGTTGGAAAAATCCTGCTTTAGGATATGAACATTTCACAGAGCACATTTCCCTTCTGTGCATTGGTTGGGAAGTTACAAATCTGAATTTAGCTGCTCCCTCCAAAAGGAATTCACATTGCAGGATACAGCTAAAGTGTCTCAGGATTTTCTGGTCTTTTTGCAGCAAGCTGGGGCCAGGTCCTGATAACTCTTTTTTCACACTGGAGAACATTACCAAAATAATTAGCAACATTCACCTTGATATTGAATATCATTAGAATCTGGGCCTCAGGATCATTTTTTTTTATTTGCCAACAGGTTTCAGCCATGAGTAGTAGGATGAAGACCTTAGAGAGAAATTCAGGATATTTTGTGACTTCTGTCCCTTATGGAGATGCAAAATAATTGTTCAGGTAACTCAGATGCTGCATTAAGTTAAGAAGGTAATATACATCCATAATCCTGTCCTGCATTTCCCTTTGCCCAGTGTTCTGTTTGAAATGAGGACTCTTAAAATCAGTCCAATTTTTAGATGGAATGGATTTTTCCACAGTTCAAACTCACAAACTCCATTATTTTTAATCTCTTGCCTACTACATACCAATGAGGAAAATCTGGGTATCGTGTCTTAAAATGCTATGCAAATGATGCTATTTGGAAGTATTAACATAATTTAGTGCTTACAGTCATATTCTCATTTCTAATAATTCTAGCAGAATGGAGAGGCTTTTCAGTGTACTCCTAGCCTGCAGGATAGTCTTTCATCAAGAAGCTGAATTTTTTTAATAACTTGCCAGCATAGGTTTTGTATGTGGCAGCCTATGCCAATGACACAATGTCTTCATTATCAAAAGAAACAGGTTTACAAACTGGAAGAGGACATTAAAGCATGTCTGTGCTCATAAACTACTGCTCTGATGTTCAAATGTGTGCTATTACAATGCTATTCCTTAACAAAGGATGGTTTTAATCCTCTGCTCTCAATGGTAATACTCAGTGGAGCCTGCAATTCATTATATATTAAAAAAAAAGGTCTCCCCTTCTACAAAAAAGGGCAAAACTCAGAAATATGTGAACACAAATACCCAGCCAAGACACTAAAAAATAGCACTAAGTTTATGCTTTGCCACAGCCTCCTTTAACAGTGCTCTGGATAAATGAAACCTCTCCTGCTCACTCTAGGAAATTCAGTCCCATTTGTGAGTATTCTGTATAAATTCTCCAACTTCCAACCAACGTTGAGGTTTGAAGGCTTCTGCAGGGTGGATTCCTGGCTGCACTGCAGCTCCAGGGCAAAACTAAGAAATATGTGAACACAAATACCCAACCAAGACACTAAAAAATAGCACCAGGTTTCATGCTTTGCCACAGCCCCCTCTAACACTGCTCTGGATAAATGAAACCTCTCCTGCTCACTCTAGGAAATTCAGTCCCATTTGTGAGTATTCTGTATAAATTCTCCAACTTCCAACCAACATTGAGGTTTCAGGGTTTCTGCAGGGTGGATTCCTGGCTGCACTGAAGCTCCAGGGCAAAACTCAGAAATATGTGAACACAAATAACCAGCCAAGACACTAAAAAATAGCACCAGGTTTCATGCGTTGCCACAGCCCCCTCTAACACTGCTCTGGTTTTATGAAAGCTCTCCTGCCCACTCTAAGAAATTCAGTCCCATTTGTGAGTATTCTGTATAAATTCTCCAACTTCCAACCAACGTTGATGTTTGAAGGCTTCTGCAGGGTGGATTCCTGGCTGCACTGAAGCTCAAGGGCAAAACTAAGAAATATGTGAACACAAATACCCAACCAAGACACTAAAAAATAGCACCAGGTTTCATGCTTTGCCACAGCCCCCTCTAACACTGCTCTGGATAAATGAAAGCTCTCCTGCTCACTCTAGGAAATTCAGTCCCATTTGTGAGTATTCTGTATAAATTCTCCAACTTCCAACCAACATTGAGGTTTCAGGGTTTCTGCAGGGTGGATTCCTGGCTGCACTGAAGCTCAAGGGCAAAACTCAGAAATATATGAACACAAATACCCAACCAAGAACTAAATAGCACCAAGTTTCATGCGTTGCCACAGCCCCCTTTAACACTGCTCTGGTTTTATGAAAGCTCTCCTGCTCACTCTAAGAAATTCAGTCCCATTTGTGAGTATTCTGTATAAATTCTCCAACTTCCAACCAATGTTGAGGTTTGAAGGCTTCTGCAGAGTGGATTCCTGGCTGCACTGAAGCTCAAGGGCAAAACTAAGAAATATGTGAACACAAATACCCAACCAAGACACTAAAAAATAGCACCAGGTTTCATGCTTTGCCACAGCCCCCTCTAACACTGCTCTGGTTTTATGAAACTTCTCCTGCCCACTCTAGGAAATTCAGTCCCATTTGTGAGTATTCTGTATAAATTCTCCAACTTCCAACCAATGTTGAGGTTTCAGGATTTCTGCAGGGTGGATTCCTGGCTGCACTGAAGCTCAGTGTAAATGCAACATGAAAAGGCAGTCACAGATATCACCAGGTCCTTGAGGCAGAGTCACAAAAGAACTAAAAAAGCACATAAGCAGAACACTAGCACTAGGTACTGCCCCTTATAAATTTATATGAATAAAGGAATTTATACCAGTAAAGAACTGGTCTTAGTGGAGCTTGTCTTCTGCCCCATGGCCTCAGAAGGTGGGAGCAAGATCTGGATTTCTTGTTTGCTTCCCACCCCAGCAGGCTCAGTGGTTCTCCAGCCCTCTGCTCCAGGCTGCTCGACTGGTGCAGAGTGAAGGACCTTGAGCAGATCAGAGAAATTATCCCTTCAGCTTCATGTGAGAAGCTCTCTTTTATAATGTGGAATGATTGTATCGTTGTCAAAGGCAACAGAACTGTAATCAGCACCATTTGAAATTTTAATCTACAATATAATTCAATCAAACAAAAATTTCAAAACAGTTTTGATTGAATTAAAAAAAAAAAAAAAAGTGAAAGAGCTGTAATGAGTAGTTTATGTAAATTAAACAATCCTTTCTGGATACATTCCTTCTGGCTTTAAAACCATTACATTAGGAATGAATTTGGCACAATATTCAGAAATATCAAATGCTTATTGAAATTAACACATTTAAATACAATGAATATTTAAACTACAAATAGTTCTCCAAGTGCCAGAAGGAGTGAAATCTAACTTCATATGGATTTTTCTGCAGCTGAAATGTATCATCCCACAGCCTCTCTCCATCATGTGGATTCTTAGGAATTTATTAGTGCACGAGTCCTTGCTATACTGTTTCCCTAAGTATTCATAGGATCTCACTCCTCACCTAAAAATCTCCTGTAATGAAACATGCAGGAGTCTAATTAATGATCTCTGAGACCTCAAGTGTTCTGTCTTGACAGGTGAAAATAGCCAATAGGTTTAAATGTTATTAGTGAGGGAAAATATAGAGAAAAAGCAATCCTTAGAAAGCCAGATTAAAAACTAATCAGTTTGTGTGTTGTTTCAGATTGATAAGTATTGTTCTACTGTGTTAGTCCAAAACTTTGATGCCAATATTTCCAGTGTCTCTGCTGCCTCTGGACTTTCATTCCCACGTGCTCACACAGGATAAAAAGGACTATGTAAAATTAGCACATTTTTGCATATAAATGAAGTGGTAAAGCACCCAACTTACTCCACAGTTGGATGCCACGTATTTTGGAATATTTTTATGTGAATGAGTGTTACTGTACACAAACCACAGAGTCTGCACTATCAACTTTTACCAATGTCTGCAAGTGAAAGCTCAGAGAAAACACAGTGAGGAAGAAGTCCAGTGGAGTACTAAGAAGCCAACAACAACACATAAGATCCCCAACTCCTTCCTTACTTACATGGGCCCACTTCTGGCTCCAGATCTCAGGGCTGTATCTCTGATGTTCCTTTTGAACCCACTGGTAGCACTTCAGATGTGCCAGAATGTCACAGTAGGCAGTGCCATTTCCTCCAGAGTCCTCGTTCACCTTGAACACCCAACGCTTCACTTCCATGTGGTCGATGATGAGCTGGCTGAGAACCTTGATCATCTGGGGAGCAAAAAGAGATCTTGCACTATGACAATACTGTCCCTTGGCTTTAGACTCCCAGTCCTCAAATATTTGGGCTTAAATTTAATTTTCTAACTATGGATTTTGCTTCTTATCAAACTTAGCAAAATCGACTGATTTTTGAGGATCAATCTATGGCCTTCATCCTCTCTAGACTACCAAGCAGTGACTTCTGGTGGGCAGAGGAATTTCCCTGTCCAAATCCTTTTGACCAGTTAGGAATTTGGATCATCAGTAAAGCTCAATAAATATTTCTGACAGGGAAAAAGATGGGCTGGACTACACTGCAAAATCTGAGAAATAATGGTGCTGGATTCCAACATCAGCCAAAACATCTGTGAAATTCTCCTGCTGGAGAGTACATTATGAGGTTATAAATGTAGGAAGGAGTTACCAGGCAGGCTTTAGAAAAATGCTAATTATTTATTTGTGTATGTACACAGACTTAAATGGCTTTAAAATGCTTTGTATCCAGCTGGTGTAGGATGCATGCAATTAGCTTCTGCAAAACTGCAAATGCCTTTGAACCTGGTAAAAGTGGTACCAAATCTTGTTGCTCTGCCTACAGCCTTCTACATTTTTCCATAATAATTTGGGGACTTTTAGTATTTTTTTTTACATTGACCTAAAATACAATTACATGTGTTCCAGATGCTACTATTTGTGGCTTCTGAGGCTCACATTAATGTGTTTTTCTTGATGACTCCCCTACAGTAATGAAAAGGATCAATATTATTGTAAGGACTGTACCAATCATAAAGAATTATGTGCTATTTTTAAGTGAGAATTGAATTGTGCTTTAACATAGTGTCACCTTGCTTTGATTATTTAACCTAAAATGTCAATACTTCATACTAGCAAACAACAGAAGTAGAACTTCCATGACACTGGAGTATGAATCAAAAATATTATGTTCACATAAATTATTTAACAGTAAATCAAACAGTTGTTTTTCAGGTCATTGATCATGCACTTGTTTCATCTGCTATAGAAGTTGCAATGTATTTGTGCAGCTTAAGTTGTTTGCAGTGTTAAAAAGTGATGAATAAAAAAGCAATGTGAAAAGCCTAAGAAGTAGCAATACCTTCAAACCATGGCACTGATTATTTTCCTGCAGGAAAGACAGCACCATCATAAAACAAATAAATTAGTACAGATGATATCTGGACATATCACTGCAAATTATAAAATCAGCTTGTGGAGTGAGGCACAGAATGCAGAAGAAACAATTGCAAACTGGACAATGCAGAGAAAACTCTTGTGCCTTGTAATTCCAATTTCATGATATTTTCTTCTTTTCTTACTGGTTGTGCAAAGATAGGTGAATTTAGCAATGATAAGCCAGTAAAACTCTAGTTGCAGATCTATTTAGTGATCTGAATATGGTGACTTCCTACGTGGAAGACATTTTTTCCTTCATCAAACACTTCATTTCCTAGAAATCCCTGTAGAGTTTTCAGTCACTGGTCAAACTCCTGTTAACCTCACTGGGGCCATGACTCCATCCATGGAGCAACACCACAAACTGTTTGAAATGACAGCACCAAACACTCTCCTGTATCCTCAAGAAGGAAGAACAGCAGAACAATTTATTACTCCCTGACCAGGATACAAATTGCATTTAACTGGTCAGAGAGAACCCAAAAAGACACAACCTTATACATGATGGATTCGAATCATCAAGTGAAAACAGGCAGCTCCATATTGACACATCCCAGGCCACCTCCTCCTTACCTGCTCGTGGCTGTAGATGTCAGATTCTCCAGGAGGGGTTGGCACATGAGCACTGGCAAAAATGTGTTTACTTCCAGACTTGGTACTGTAGAGATGAGCAACTTCTGGCTCTGAGCCCAACACAGGCACATTCAGCATGTCTGCCACTGCTAAATCATCTTTGTGGGGAACCCCTCCTATAATGTAGGCAGCTCTGCTCTGGGTAAGAATTTTTATTCTTTTGATTGTCTTGGGACTGTACTTGAGCTGAGTGGCCAGGCACATGTGATGCTTCTGTATGAAGATAACATTATTCTTGTTAAAAGGTGTTCTTTTCTATTCCATGAACCTAATTTATAATGTTGCAGACAATAAATACATTATTAATAGCAGGCTGGGTTATGACCTATCCTGTAGCTTAGCAGTTTAAATTGATAAAAGCTGTTGGGGTGAGGCTCCATAATCGTGCACATCTTTAGTGTGTTGGAAATGGGCTCTCTGGGAATAGAACTAATTACTACACATCTGTATTTATTTGATCCATGTGGAATTATCCTTCTGTCAGTCGGCAGAGAGGATGGTGGCCTTTGGATAATAGTGATTCATCTCAGCAACACTTCTGGCATGGTTTAACTCTCCAGCTCCTAAAAATCAATACAAAAATGAAGAAAAAACCCTATAGCAGGGGATGTATTTCACCATACAGTTCCCCAGTATTTTAAGTGATTCCCTGAGAATAAACCAGTTTGATTTACAAATGCTTTCACTGATCACATTAAATTACTGGGGGTACTGGAGTATAGGTTTCCACTACTCAGTAGTTCTGAGAGCTGTATATACTGTCAAGGAGACAGTGTTGGTTTTGTTGAGCTTTAAAGTTCAGCTTTTTGGAAGGATTTTTAAATTTCTCCTAAAAAATTAAAAAAAAAAATAATCAAGCTGAACAAGCTGTTGATGACAGTTTAAATTTCAACTAAAAACATTAGCCATGGCAGGTGAAACCTCAAAAATATTTTCTACAGTATTTCCTATGCATGGCCTGCAGAATAACCCCATTATTTTGAAAATAACCAATTATTTTGCAAATAACCCATTATTTTGAAAAGCTGCACTGAGGCTGAGACAGAGAGGGATGAACATCATGCAGAAATAGTACAAGAGACATCCAGTGCAACAGACTCCTAAACAAATAATAATTTTATCAAGAAGAAAATCATCTTCACATCAAGATTTCATCTTATTTAGGTCCCAGTCTTTTCAGAGTATTCTGTTTGGGATTTGGAAATAAACAACTTTTGATTTCCCAGACTGGAGAGCCAGAATATTCTCCTTCAAAATGCCTCCTTCACAGGGATTTATGTCCTTATTCCAATATTAGGATGGGGACACGATGATGGAAAAAGGAGATGAGGAAGCCTCTGGAAGTGGACAAGAAGAATCCCCTGCTCTGAGTTCCTCAGTGCTTTCTCAACCCAAACACACAGCTCCAGAAAGTACCCAGGTTTTTCTGTAACAAGCCAGATGTCCTGCAAGGACAGTGAGGATGTAAGGCAAAGAAATGAGTTACTCTTCAACGTTCTAGTAGGCAAAAAGGAGTCACAGAAGTATGAGGACAAAACCACCACCAAACAAGTCTCCTGGAGCCTTTTTCCTTCTGTCAGTTTTAAAACAGACTCTTAATGTTCTGATTCATTTGTTTCCCTCTCTTGAGCACTGGTATGAACACAAGAAGGCAGGCAGTGAGGTTGGGCTCATGGCAATTCTGCCATGGAGAGAACAGGATCAATTTCCAGCCCTGGTCACTTGCTCCCTGGGGCCACGAGTGGTGATGTAGGGATGAGATTTGCTTTGTGTCTCTCAATAATGGGTTTTACAGTTAATTAAGGAGTGCAGGAAACAGGCTATAAAATCTAGTTCATTCCTGCTTGCAGAGTGGTATAGCTGCCATGATACAGAGGAGTGAAAGCAGGAGAGCTAAACAAATCCTCAGAATTCCAGCACCACTGTGGTGGTTAGGAAGCCAACCAAAGGGCTGAGACTTGGTTTTCAAGCCTGTTGATTGTTGTTATTTTGTTTTAAAAGTCTAAAGAGCAGAAAAAAGTTGGCCTTGGCATCAGCCTCACCATGCTGAGCAAATCTGCTGCTAGCAGAGAGTCAGGGTAGTGTACAAACCTGTGACTGTCCATTCCCCAGCTGGGTGAGCAACCTGCTCCACCATGAAGGAACCACAAAGCCCTTCTCACTAAGGGGAGCTTCCTACATCCCAGCATCTCATTTTCACAAGGATCTTCACCCAGAAGAGAAACTTGGGAATGAAGTAAAACTTCAGAGTGAAGGACTTGCTTTTACATTACAGCTGCTTCAGCCAAATCACCATGACCACAATGTCCACATCCATGTGATGTAGTTTACATTATATTTTTAGCATGTTTGTCATAGAAGGCTTCTTAGAGCTTCCAATACTTAGTGGTGAGTACTGGCAAAATAACCCAATATCCAGAAAAAAAGCCAGCTACAATTGTCAAAGCTCCATTTAAAAATAAAGATGTATCCCTGGTATTTATCAAGGATTTAATTTCAATTTTCATTAATTTCAATTTACAAGGGGAAGGCCCAGCACAGGCAGCTGCAGTTCTTAGATGTTACAAGTATTCACACACAAGGTCAATACTAAAGAAAAGCCAGTTCCTAAAACCACAAATATCATCTCGATGCTTTTCTCCAGCTCCAGAAAACACAGAACACATCCAGAGAGCTACAGAATTCATTTTAACTCCAGCAAAACTGCCAGACACCTCTGACTCCAAGGTCCCTCCCTGTGCAGCACTTTTCTCCCACACTATCCCAAAAGAAGGGGTTTCTAAACCAATATTTCTCTGTTACCTCTCCTGAGTAGTTTTAAGTTTTGTTTTTTAAGATGTCCTGCATTCCATTTAATTGCAAGAAACACAGGAATGATTGAATGCTGGGTTACCCAGAGATAAAGTGGGAGTAGTAAGGATGGTTTATTGCTACCATTTGCTTCCAGATATAAATCTATCAAGTTCCCAGTCCCAAGCATACAGTAAGAGACAGTGGCCTGCAAACAGCCACTACAGGACTATCTCAACCAAGTCTATGAAGCTAAACCAGGATATTTATTTTCAATGCTCTAACTAGTAGCCTAATCAGTAAAGCCCTTAAACTTGCAATAATATTTCACTGGTGTGTACCAGAGCGTTGCAAGTTATAAAATTTCCAATTTAATTTTACTGCATCCCTCAAGCTGTAGTAATTAGAAGACAAACTCACAGGGAAGCTGTTTATAGCTTCAGGGGTGAGAATTTTGAACCTGTCCTGCAGGTCACCCATGTCCTCAGGGTTCCCAGATCTAACAGCTGCCTGCAGACCCAGGAGTTTATTGTAATACTGCAGTAACTCCTCACTCAGATGAAGGGGGCAGATGTAGATGACGTCCACGTTGGCATCTAAAACAAAGGGGCACAATGTTCATTACTGGAAGAAAGGTAAGGTCCATTCAGAACAGCAAGCTGATAATTCTTCATCATTTACTAATAGCTTCCTGAAAAGAGCACTGAAAATAAAAACGAGGTCTGTAATTCCCAAATCTTAGTGGTTTAAATGCTGGGTTTTTGTTGTTTTTTTTTTTCTCTGTGCTTCAGCATTTCTCTGCAGACAGGTCAGCAACCCGAAGAAATAGCTAGTTTTCAGAATTCAATCTGCAGAACATATTGGGGGCAGAATTTTGAGAGTGTTGCAGGGGGATTTATCCGTGCCACCCGCATTAACATCAGTGGGAATTGCACAGAGCTTTAAAAATGGAGCCCATTAGCTCCAGGAAATTATAAAACTCAGCTATTACATTTAGAAAGCTGATGAAGTTGCAATTTTCACAGGCTGCCTGGATTTTGCATGGTCTGTTCCTATTCTTGTCCTGTCCACAGAAAAGCTGGCAGTAGGCTAGCATTGCTAACTCTTGCTGAGCGTGTGGGTGCAGATGAGCTCCCTAAGTGTCTGAAAATTTCCTTTTCTGCATGGAAAACAACTTGGGCTGAGAGACACTGCACAAGCAGACACTCAGCAGTCAGGATATCAAAGTCTCTTAACGTGCCATGTTGAAAAATTTTAACTACTCTGTTCTTCTAAAATATTACTAGCTGAGCTAATGAATTAACGGGGCTCGCAATATCTGTAGAATACCCTGGCAAAAAGCACTGCTAGGTTTTGATCCAACTCCTGCTGAAATCAGTAGGAAGGCTTTCATTGTCTTCACTGGGCACAGCAACAAGAGCCTGGGAAGTACAACTGTTATTACATGTGAATGAATCAGAAGCAAAGCCAGGGTGGGACTAAGGAAAGCCTGAGCTTAGTGTTATCAGGGAATAAAATGTCCCGTTCAGTCACTCGGTTGTGCTGTATGTGCAGAAAAATTCCTTTTCTGCATGGAAAACAACTTGGGCTGAAAGACACTGCACAAGCAGACACTCAGCAGTCAGGATATCAAAGTCTCTTAACGTGCCATTTTGGAAAATTTTAACTACTCTGCTCTTCTAAAATATTAATAGCTGAGCTAATGAATTAACGGGGCTCGCAATACCAGTAAAACACTGGCAAAAAGCACTCCCAGGTTTTGATCCAACTCCTGCTGAAATCAGTAGGAAGGCTTTCATTGTCTTCACTGGGCACAGCAACAAGAGCCTGGGAAGTACAACTGTTATTACATGTGAATGAATCAGAAGCAAAGCCAGGATGGGACTAAGGAAAGCCTGAGCTTAGTGTTATCAGGGAATAAAATATCCCCTTCAGTCAGTTGTGTTGTTCTGCTGCAGGTAAACAGCCCATGCTAAAATCACAAGGCCAGGATCTCAGCTGAAACAGTCAAGTAGTACAGCCAAGCCTCAACAACACCTTTATATTATACAATTTATTACCATATTTGAAAATAATTCAAAGAACAGTTCAGTAGAACACCAATTGCTTTCGGGCATTTACTCAGACTTCCAAAACGAGCCTGAAAATTCACCTATTAGGGTAGAAAAAGAGTGGGTGCCAGTGCTGGCTGCAGTGCTGAAGGGACTGCACTGTCCAAAATGGACAAGCTCAAGTGAATTTGTTGAATAAAATGCTGCAACACATTTTACTACTCCTAGCACTGAGCTATAAAGAGATACACAAGTCTCCTCTGGACTCAGTGGGGCTCCAGAGACAAATTAACTCAGAGGAGGTCACAGCAAGCAAGGAAATTCTCTGGTATTCTAAAGAAAAAGAAAACCAATACCATAAATATCAAAGCTTTTCTGCCAGGCACAGGTAAAGCAGCTGATCTGGTTAATAATTTAGTTAGTATTTAACTTGTTTGCATCTTACTCTTAGTCTGTTTTACATTTCACAGTAGAACCAGTTTTCCTGTTCTAATATTTGAAGTAATAATAATGTCCACTTCATGTGTTGACTTTGCCCCTTTAAGTTCCCAACTATCATTTTAGAGACCAAAAAAAAAAAAAAGTTAAAAATTGGAAAAAATACAACTGCACTCTGGAAAAACAATATTAGTGCTTAGGTAATATATAAAGACAATTACATGATTATTTTAGGCAACTGTAGATTTCTGGTTCTACTCTATTTTTTGTTACAAACTTCCTAAATGGCATTTATAATATAATCATGATACTGAAATATATATGAATCATGTAAACTATGTCATTCCAGGGAGCCAGTTGGTCACTGACAAATAATTTTCTTCACTGCTTTGCTTAGAAGAGGGTGGTCATTCAAGGAAAAGCTTTTCAATGTGTGTTTTGCCTGATTTGATAATTTTTTTAAACAATGCTTTAAATAAGGGCTGGCTCTTCCCTAGCACATCTTTGTCTCTGTGTGAGCCTGAATGAACACTAGCAGGATTAGCTACCTCATTTTGCAGAATACTAAACACTTCTGACTGTTTGTAGTGCTCAGCATGTCACAGGATGAGGCTGCTTTACCTTATCCTGGAGTCAGAAAGAATCAGCATGTTTTTCTGAGGCAGAACAGGGGGGAGGAGCAAATGCTGGAGCAGATAAAATCCCTTCCGTGCTTACAGATTTTCTATACTTAAAATAAAAAGAAAGTACTCATTGGTTATTCTCTATTACTCATAACTATGGGCAAATAATGATCAAAAAATGGGCAGCCAGCAGCTCAGAACATACCCCGTATGTCACACAGCCTTCCCATCTGCATATTCTGTTGGAGAGCAAGATCAGGAATATGCTCACGGGTGCATTGGGAATATCCTGGAAAACAAGTAAAGCCCCCCACAAATTGTACTCAGAAAACCCCAGGGTTTAAAAGAAATTTGCCAGAAATATAATTTAAAAAAAAGCTGCAATATAAGCATTACAAATCCCAAACATGGTGTGGAACTACTTGCATCATCATTCTGAATTTACTTTTACTAGTGGACTGATGTAGCATCATGTTTTTGTGTAATGAGATTTAAAATACAGACCTAAATGTTACAGCTTTAGAATTTCAACATGGAGACTGAGTATTTTGAGTCTTCTGTGCTGTTGGATTTTTCTTTTTTTTTTTTTTTTAAACACTGAAAAAAAAATGATGCCTGTCTTAGAGCAAGAATCCTGGTACATTCTGTCCTTCAGAGAGATAAAAGGCAACAAAAACTCTTCCTTAAGGAGATGTCTCAGTGGTACCTGATCTCTTTGTTGCAGAGGATGAATGAGTGGCAGCCTGTCTGAGCTCAGATCATCTATTTGGAGGTCAGACTTCCCACTGACTGCACACTTGCATTCAAAAAAAAATTGCAGTAAATGACATGACCACTGCAACTCCAGCCTCTAATCCTATAATTTTAAAATTCAGCTGATTCTAAATGAATCAGGGTGTAAATACCATCACACAGAGCCAGAGGATGGGAGGTGTTAGTTGCAGTAGCTGGGGCTGAATCAATAAAAGGAGTTAAGCCTCACATTCTGTGGTTGGCATCAAATCTGGCTGACCCACTAACAGAATCCTTACATTTCCCTACAGGGCCAATCACCTGAAACTTATAAAATAATTGGTTTGACTAAAAACTGCTCAATATTTCCATGTTTATAGTTTGTAAGATAGTAGTAGTGGATCTACTAGGCAAATTACCAGGACAGTTTTTATAAATAAGCAGTATTTTTAGGTGCTGTGGCAATGACACTTGGCACAGTGGAGAGCAGAGCATAAAAAGCAGAGAAATGGAAATCACCAGGTTTATTTTTAGTAATTTCTTGTCAAAATTATGTATTGTAGTTACTGGAAAAGGTACCAACTGGTGAGGATTACAGAAGCATGAAAATAAGGGGTGCATGAAGGCAAAG
Organism: Calypte anna; assembly: GCF_003957555.1. Classification (NCBI taxonomy): domain Eukaryota; kingdom Metazoa; phylum Chordata; class Aves; order Apodiformes; family Trochilidae; genus Calypte; species Calypte anna. The sequence continues at coordinate 20,276,436 of NC_044256.1, read as the reverse complement.
GGCCTGCTTCTACCTCCCTTTTCAACCATGACCTAATGCCCTTTATCTGCCATTTTCTTAATAAATATATCTTTTCTCCAAGTGTTTTCTCTCAACAAGGAACCCACAACACTTTTCTAAGTTTCAGCCACCTTGTGCTTCCCAGTGCTTGGCACAGGTTAACAAATAATCTCTAACTTTTCTTACCTTGCTTGGCACACCAACTGTTCAGCTGAAACTGCTCTTAGAAAGGATTCATGTCTCACACAAGAGGAAGCTTTGATAAATATACATGATAAATGACTGATTTTATTCATTGTCAATGTAACTATTTGGGTAGAAAGACTGATCAACCATTTAAAAATAGCTGAATGTAAAGAGAAACAGCATTTCAATCCCAAATACTGCAGAAGTGTATTCATCCATTACATTGTGGGAATATATCTAATTAAAAAGTTCAACATAATTTTTCCTTACACTAAAGCTGAAAAAAAAATGCTAAATCACCTTCAAACATTATTATCTACTTTTTTTTTTTTTTTAGCTATATAAGAACTTCAAAGTTTTAGTTTTGGTGAAATAAATGGAAACATTTGTTCTTCACAGCAGTATAATTTAAGCCCTCCACTATTCCCTTTCCTGGATAATTTCCAGAAACTTGACACCAGTCTCAAACTGTTGTGAAAATGAAGACTGCTGAGTAATTCACAGTTAGGACTTTATCTCCAGTTATTGGAATTCCACTTGCATGGGAATAAAAATCAGACTCTGACTTGCCCTGAATGCTGAAGTCAAGGAATATGAGGAGGAAATTTCATCTGTATTTTTGATTTAGAAAACTGAAGACTTCTGTCCCTTGGTGTTTACCTGCCCTGTCCCAATTCTTGTTATTTATACACATAATTATAATTACACAGCCTCAGGCCTTAGGAAAAAAAAAATCTTTCTGAAATCAGCTGTCATTTGGCATATTTACTTCTCTGAGAGTCAAACAAATACTGTTTAAACTCTCTAGCTTCCCAAAAGTCTCCTAAAACAGAGTTCTTAATGTAACAGCTCATAATGCTAAACAAGACAAAATATTTCAGAGTATTTAGATGTTCTTTTTCAAAACAAAGACTGCAAGACTGGCAGATCAAAAAGCAGAATTGTAAAACACCTAAGAAATAAAAATACACAGTGGTACAAACTGGTTGTGTTCCAGTAATGGGCCCCAAATTTTGCCAGTGGTTTTTAAAATGTCAAATGTGTAGGAGTAGAATAATAAAAGATTTTAAATTACCCCCATTCTTACATTTAAAAGGTTTTGAGTGTACAGACTTGATGTTTTCATTGTTTAAACTTAAAAGTATTCTTAAAACTACACAAAAGCAAATTCAATTTTTCAGTTGTTTTCTGATGAAGTTTCTCAACTACTTGAATCCTAACATTTCTACAGAAAAAACTCCCATGTATTTGCATTACATTTCAATAAGCTGAATATTTATCCTAATTTAGCAGACATAAAAACCCTATGGAACTCACCTG